>NC_085029.1:16839789-17022506 GCF_963692335.1 Osmerus eperlanus
GCTCGTCGAAACAGCAAATTCAGTATCGGTGCAGCTGAAAAAAAAAAAAAAAATGCCGGAGACATTTGCATGACAAATGTCCCATTCGTGCATGGGCGAGGGGGTCGGTCGAGGCTGCATAGTGGCAGTCCACCGGGGAGGGTATACTGGGAGGGCCAGTGACCCACCCTCACAGCCCCAGAGCAGGACAGTGCACAATGGTGAACGGCCAACTGTCTGGGCCACACTGCAAGCCCTTTGGAGCCAAATGAACCACAGGCTCCATCCTTGCCAACAGGACTTGACAAGGGACAGTGGGCACAATCGCTGGAAAACACTGCAAAGCTGCATTCATTTGGAACAGGGACATTTTCTGTTGAACTATCTTCGGATCTTAAAGTGTGCTTGGTTGTAGTCATCAAGCAGCTGTGTGACATTCCGTGACCAAAGGTTTTATGCACTTGTAGTGCATATGAATGTTTGCTAAGGTTCATGGATAGGGGCCTATTACATTTCTTTTTAACATTTATAAAGGCACTACAGTCATATTTGTCAATTATTGCTTTACCAATAAAAGTTATACAATTCAACAGAACTGTGTTTGAGTATTAGACAGAGGCTGCAGTTCCATTGTGTAGGTTGGGTGACATTTCACCTGGACTGACAGAAGCTAAGGTGAAGTTAAACTGCAGAGAAATTAGTTGGTCATTTCATGCACATTTTGTGTACGTGGACAGGTGTCGATGGTAGAAGGGGGGAATTAAAAGTTCCACAGAACAGGTGTGTCACCTGTTTGTTACGCAATGACATACAACTTCTGTTCGGACTGCAAAAACTATACAACACCAAAGCACTTCCTCCTTCTAAATCAACTCTACAGATTCAAATGAATGTGTCAAATTAACAATAAAAAAACAATGTGTGTTTTGTGGTAAACATAGTCTGCAGGTGCAGGTAACCTAGTTTACACAGTAGGCCTACTGGTACATGGTCAACATTTATAAGTGAAATATTTAGGCCCCGAGGAACCACATACATGCACAACAGGCAGTTAGCTGTCAGAAGCATGTAAAATATTGCCACATGAGGAATCGAGGTAAAGTATTTGCATTGAGAAAACATAGATTCTGAAGATTGCATTATTTTACTTGTACTCAGAGCCGTTCTATTACTTTTTGCTTGGATATTCCTAGCCTTTACCTCTGTTCCTTGAACTCTGAGTAGATTACTTGCGCTCACTGCAAATCTATATTTAGGTTTTATTTTAGAGTGTCTACCTATAACTGCTTGAACAAAGCTTAGTGGACGAGGCGTGACAACCATTTTTCATAACGCGTTTTGACAAGAGAATATAAAACTGCAACTAATAAGATCATCACAACTAGAGTGTGTATAACCTGTAATTGACGACTGACAGCTGCATGTTGTCACATCGTGTTCCTGGCAATAATAGTGCACAATTGTAAGCAGTTTGCAATTAAGCGTTGCACCATCTGCAGAAAGCTAAGGAAGCAATAAATGCTTTATATTCTTTACCTTGAAAAGGAAACACGTCGAATGTTGCATTGACCTGTGCATACTTTATTAAAAGAGGTTGGAAATATCTTCGGGGAGTTTCTGACTGTCTAGCAAACAAACTGGGTGCAACATCCTTGGGTACAAAGCTTCAGACTGCATCGTCTTACCAGGAACTCTGCAAAGGGGAAGATCTTCAACAGGAAATGCAACTGACCCTTAATATACCATTCAACTTTAAAATGCATTGATCGCACTCGACCTGCAGCGATGCACTTTGCAAGCAATGCTGCTCTCATTGCATGTCAGTAGTTTTGCACAGATCGCGTGATATTCTTACCTCCCTTCGGCTGAGACATTTCCCCTTTGCTTTGATGGGGGGGAGGGGAATCACAAAAGACTTTGCCTTCTTTCTCACTCCCTCCCTCCATCGCCCTCGCGCTGGAGCTTCGGCGGCTTGCTTTGCAACAAAGATGCAAAATACAAGCCTCGATCTTCATGCACTTGGAGCCTTTTGCCGTCTAGACCGTGTGTGTCCACCCAAAGGTCAATATTAGAATTGCACAGCCAACAAAACTATCTAGAAACGGGTAAATTTGCAATTGCGCTGCAAAGAATTCTCGTCGGTACTTACATGATGGGCCAAGGCTGGCAGCTGAACGCTCCTAACTTGGATCAGTGTGAGCCCCTGCGAGCGAACGTTTTTCCTGCTTGGAGCGCAAAGGACGATGGGAGATGTAGTAATTGTGACACATCCTTTCCGCAGCTTATAAACAGCTTCTCGTAAAGACATTTATAACATTTGAACGCAAACACGTATTACACAATTATGAGCAATCCAGTCATCGTTTATTTCTGATGATTTTCCATCATCCTTAGAGTGCTTAGGGCCAACGTCTTCATCTATTGCAATGGAACACAACAATGCAATAACAATAACTGTTGATGTATTTATCTACTAAACCAAAGAAGACTAAAACATTACAAACAATCAAATGCTTCTTAAACATTTAGCTTTATTAGATGGTACCAAAATGACAAAGTATTATTCTGAGGAGTGCCATCATTGGCACATCATAGTCTTTTAGAAGAAAGCTTAAACTGTAGCTAAGGATGGTGACATAAATATCAATATGACATACAGTCCAACAGAATCTAACCTAAACACATTTGAAAACTTGTGGTATTCACTACAATAAAGACCTATACTTCCCTAACAACCTTTCTGAAAATGCTTTTGTTTTTCATAGGCCATGCACAGGACTGACAGGAACATCTGCATGTCAATCAAAACCACAGACAATACCTATAAGTTAACTACGCTGGTGAACTGGGTAAACCTGAAAGCTGCAGGCAGAACATGTGAGATTTGAAGAGTTGTACCCCCTTACTGTAGATGTTAAGGGAACAATAGCACCAAGGAAATTATGATTCAAAATTTTATAAACATCAATATGCACATACACACATGAAAATGTCTAGGACCCAGTCATTGTTTATTGTGAACTCCTCTCATGACATGATTACTTCAGTATAACTTTGCAGATCTACCAAACACACAACTGCTTTATGAATGCAGACGTCCTGTAAAGTTATAGGCGTAGGCCTGCACACAAAATCCTGTTTTCAGTTTTAACTTAACGAGAATGTACGTATATGAAACACAAGAAGCCACCCACGTTGGCAAACACGAAGGGTTAGCCTTGTACCTGTGGCCTCCTGACATTGACCACGATGAGATATGAGAGTCTGAGAGTGCAGTGTGTGCGTGACGATCATCGCAGCGTGAGAACAGAGAGGTGTAGGAAGAGGGCTGGCTCAATTCTTGGTGGTGATGTCCCCCCACACAAGAACGAACATCTGTAGAAATCTCCCTTGTGCTCAAACAGACCCCATGGGTCGATGTCATAATGAGATGGAGACCGCCACAGTGCGAGAGGGAAGGAGGGAGGGAGGGAGGGAGGGAGGGAAGGAGGGAGGGAGGGAGGGAGGGAGGGAGGGAGGGAGGGAGGGAGGGAGGGAGGGAGGGAAGGAGGGAGGGAGGGAGTATTGGGGTTGGCTGGGTGGAGAGGTTAAAGGAAATGAGAAAAAAAAGTATGTTTATTGTTTTCTATTGGTATTCTAGGTGCACATTTGTTTATGGGACACCCACCATGTACATTGACATGCTCGGGCAGCCTGATGCTGGCTCAATTCTTGGTGGTGATGAGGGTCTGGTACAAGGGCTTGACCAGGATGTGGAGGTAGAGGGAGCCTTCGCTGAGGTATTCCGATGTTTTGCGGTGCAGGTCGGCTTCCGCCAGGAAGTCTCCGCTCTCCTCTGTGCTCTGGTGGAAGTTGTAGACGTGTTTCACCACCACCTTCCCCTGCTGTCTCGCCATGACCAGCACCGTCTTCTGAAAACTCACGCCGGCGAAGTCCGCGCTGGACGTTGCGGGCGTGATGATGATGCGCGGCCGCCCTCCGTCGACTCGCGTCGGCTGCATGGCTCCCGTTTCCGTGTACATGGGACGCATGCTGAGGGGAAGCCAACGCGGGGAGAAGAGGGCGTTCCACGTCACGCGCTTGACGGCGTCGTGACCGCTGGGGCCCAGCTGGGTCTGGAAGCTGGTGCTACGGTCATCACGCGAGGGGTTGTTTAGGACCCAGGGGGAGCCCCAGGCGGGGGACAGGTAGTTCCTGGGCATGAACAGACTGCAGTTCACATCAAAGAACTTGGCCATGTGCAGCGGCGATGCGGAGTGGAACTGGTAGGACATGTAGAGGAGGTCTCGTACGGACTCCTGGTAGCGGGCGAGGGTGAGCGACTGGGTCTGCAGGCGGAAGAGCTCCCGGGGCGGCATCATGGCATAACGCACCGACCTCAGGGCGTTCTCGGCCGTCAGCCCGTCGGGATCGTTCTGGTTTATCCAGAGCTCCAGCGCATCGAAGAGCTCCATCTCGCTCTGCAGGATGAGGTCGGAACGCTTCATAAGAGACATGAGGAGCTGGGCGCTGACGGTGCCCCACTCCCCGCTGCGCAGCACGGACGACAAGTTCCAGGAGAGGTACTGCAAGCAGCTGTCCCTCAGGGACACGTCTCCGGTCTGGAGGGCGTACTCGTACCAGCCCACCACGTGGCCCGAGGGAGAGTCGCGGGCCAGGTTCTGGGCCATGTACTGGGTGACACCCTGCTGGAGCCCCAGCACACGATACTTGGTGGCCAGCATGTGGAGAGGACGGGCCTGATCAAGACGCAGGGAGATCTCTCCACAGTACAGATACCTGCACAGGGATGGAAACATTCCGGAAAAAAAACATTTGAATAAAATGGGTTTTGTCATCTTCAGTGCATCGACATAGACTCACATGCACACCTTATCTTTGATTACCAAACATTTTACCATAAAACAGTTTTTTCACTGAAGCACCCCTTGTTGGATTCGCTCCAGATTTGTTACCAGTGGAAAAAAAGCGACCTAGCCCTAACCCGCATTAGTTTTGCAATGTTGATCTTAAAGGCAACTTTATCTTGAGAATCTCCAGACAGAAACTCTACAGCTGTTGCCAAAAGTATTGGGAGCGACGTACATTTTGTGTTTGCAAAGCTTGCTGGGCCTTGGCATAAAATGACTGCTAACATAATTTCAGTAAGTCATATCAAGGAGTCAGGTGGCTGAGCGGTTAGAGAATCGGGCTAGTAATCAGAAGGTCGCTGGTTCGATTCCCGGCTGTGCCTAATGACGTTGTGTCCTTGGGCAAGGCACTTCACCCTACTTGCCTCGGGGGAATGTCCCTGTACTTACTGTAAGTCGCTCTGGATAAGAGTGTCTGCTAAATGACTAAATGTAAAATGTAAATATCATCAGCACTGGGGAAAGTGTGAACTAGTTCTAGCCAGGTTAAATCACTATCATTCTGATTGGATTTTAGGAGCAGATTGACTCCTGTAAAAGAGGGGACTATTTGCATATATTGAAAATGTTCGCCCCAAAAAAGCTTAAAAAAATATCAAATGTGTATTCCAGTATTCTATATAAACATGTGAAAAAAAAATCCTCAAATACTGAACCAGTAAACATTTCAAAACACAACATTTGTCATTGCCAAAACTTATGGCCACGACTGTACCCTCTGACACAAGTTCAGCAGGATGCAGTTATTTATGTTAGCAGTATAGGATGTACCTAATTTTAGGCCAATACCCTCAATGCTGCCCTTTGTTACATTTACAGAAGGGAACTTAATAAAATGGACCTCTATCGTTTATTGATTAACCCTAGAGCCAGGCAGCTAACCTCTCTCTCTCAAAGTCAAATACTGTGGCTGGTGACAGCCCCCTGTGGCATGTCCACACCCCTGCTGTTAGGCCGGTGTTGCAGTTACATTTTATCTACCACTTGAGGGCACATGATTTCATTGCAATCAGGGAAGACAGTTCCCATCCTCAACAGGGCACTTCGGCAACAAATCATAAAAACGTATCAACTCTCTTGTAAATGTCTCCCAATGATTCCCTTCCGGCATATGCCCCCTCCCTTGGCCTACCTTATGAACTTGTCAAAGATGGCGGAGCACTCGCCGGTCTCCCTCAGGACCAGGGTGGACGTGTTGCGGCTGAGCAGCAGCCCCTCGAACACAGGGCTCTGCAGGGACAGAACCAGGGAGTGGGCCTGGATCACCTTCACCTCGTCCGCATTGAGGGTCTCCACCCTGAGGGCCACGTCGCTGCCGTTCCCCTGGGCCAGCAGAGCCTCCAGCCGCTGCACCAGGGACAGAGAGTGGCTGATGGTGTCACCACCACCACCGCCCCCATCCTGGGCCCCCGCTGTCAAGATTCCTGGTGGAGGGAGAGGAGGAAACGATAGAAGGAGGAAGATGGGGGGCATGGGCCGCAGGTGTGCAGGAGGTGAATGCAGAGATGGAAAAGAAGAGGCACAAAGAAGTCACAAAGAAGTTGGGTGGAGGAATAGGAGGAGGAGGGGGATTGGGGGTGGAGGAATAGGAGGAGGAGGGGCATTGGGGGTGGAGGAATAGGAGGAGGAGGGGGATTGGGGGTGGAGGAATAGGAGGAGGAGGGGGATTGGGGGTGGAGGGAGGAGGAGGAGGAGGGGGATTGGGGGTGGAGGGAGGAGGAGGAGGGGCATTGGGGGTGGAGGAATAGGAGGAGGAGGGGGATTGGGGGTGGAGGGAGGAGGAGGAGGGGCATTGGGGGTGGAGGAATAGGAGGAGGAGGGGCATTGGGGGTGGAGGGAGGAGGAGGAGGGGCATTGGGGGTGGAGGAATAGGAGGAGGAGGGGGATTGGGGGTGGAGGGAGGAGGAGGAGGGGCATTGGGGGTGGAGGAATAGGAGGAGGAGGGGCATTGGGGGTGGAGGAATAGGAGGAGGAGGGGGATTGGGGGTGGAGGGAGGAGGAGGAGGGGCATTGGGGGTGGAGGAATAGGAGGAGGAGGGGGATTGGGGGTGGAGGGAGGAGGAGGAGGGGCATTGGGGGTGGAGGAATAGGAGGAGGAGGGGCATTGGGGGTGGAGGGAGGAGGAGGAGGGGGATTGGGGGTGGAGGAATAGGAGGAGGAGGGGGATTGGGGGTGGAGGAATAGGAGGAGGAGGGGCATTGGGGGTGGAGGAATAGGAGGAGGAGGGGCATTGGAGATGGAGGAATAGGAGGAGGAGGGACATTGGAGATGGAGGAATAGGAGGAGGAGTAGGGAATGGGGGCATGCAGGGGGGAGAGAGGGGAGAGGGGTAATGATCAAAAAAGGCTTGGCAGAAGCGCCCCCAATCCATGACATCGATCGGCACAGATGCGGGTCGGATTTAATTAAATCTTTCACACATCTGCTCCTAAAATACTGTAGGCTGTTGACACATGTCTCGAAAAATCAAAACCACTCACATGCTGACCACATATACATTGGGGATCTAAACTTTGGTCCAATAGTCCGAAGTTCCTCTTTTGGATTCCGAATAAAAAATATTTTGTGGCACTTCTCTTTCTTTGAGGTAAATGAGGAACTGGGTGGGCTGCAATGGTGTAAAGCTTCAGCAAAGTAGAATTGCTCCAGCAATCTCAACCGGTAGTAGCAAACCACAATGTCCTGTTTGACTGATTCACACAGATAAGAGCAGCACATCCGAACGCGGTCATCTTCCTTTGAATGAGATGATCTGGTCTCAATGTCTAAACAGGGTCAGTGATGAGATATGATTAAAAGTGCTTTTTTTGTACAAAGCGTATACAAAAAGAGACAAGCACAAAAGTCTTCAAACCAACATGGAAAGATTCACACAGGACGACAGGGAGGAGAGATTGTAGACTTGCAGCACACACCAGAAAATATATATTTACGTAGTATTTTTTTCACTCCACAATGGAACCACAACATCATTGCAGAACAGAACTACATTACATTTAGTCATTTAGCAGACGCTCTTATCCAGAGCGACTTACAGTGAGTACAGGGACATTCCCCCGAAGCAAGTAGGGTGAAGTGCCTTGCCCAAGGACACAACGTCATTTGGCATGGTCGGGAATCGAACTGGCAACCTTCAGATTACTAGCCCGATTCCCTAACCACTCAGCCACCTGACTCCTACATATGAGAACTGCATCTTAGTTGACAGCAAAGATGAGGTTAGACAGTGTGTGTTAAAGTAAGTCCTTGCCTCTCCTTGCCTGGGTGGGCATGGTGAGCGGCATGGGTCTTACCTCCAGTGGGAGGTCCTGGGTGGGCAAGGTGAGCGGCATGGGTCTTACCTCCAGTGGGAGGGCCTGGGTGGGCAAGGTGAGCGGCATGGGTCTTACCTCCAGTGGGAGGGCCTGGGTGGGCAAGGTGAGCAGCATGGGTCTTACCTCCAGTGGGAGGGCCTGGGTGGGCAAGGTGAGCAGCATGGGTCTTACCTCCAGTGGGAGGGCCTGGGTGGGCAAGGTGAGCAGCATGGGTCTTACCTCCAGTGGGAGGTCCTGGGTGGAGGCCAAGGGCCAGGAGAAGTGTCCCGATGTGGATGTGGGTCAGGAGCCCTGTGGGGCGCACTGGGAACATCATCCCTCTGTCTTCTTTATCTTGTCCAACTGCAAACACGCCTCTCTCTATCCCAATTTCTTTTTCTTTCTTTCTTTCTCTCTTTCTTTCTTTCTTTCTCTCTCTCTCTTTCTTTCTTTCTTTCTTTCTGTCTTCCTAACCCCCTCTTGGCTTCTCTCTGTCTCTCTCTCCCTCTGTCTGTGCCCCTCTCCCTCTCTCCTCAGTGGTGAAATGCAGTGACCTGGTTGCAGTTTTGTCTGTCCTCCTGTGTGTGAGGTGCAGGACCTCTGTGTGCAGATGGCACCGCGTGGTTCTTCTGGGCAATATCCGGCAGTTCGCATGGAAACCCCATCGACCCGTGGAATCTGGCGGCCGGGCCGTTGTCACGGCGACGGCTTTGATTCCCGAAGCGTCCCTTGTTTTGGGTGGCGCTCAGAGAGGGGCATTGATCGGGAGAGAGGCGGGGCAAGTGGACCCTCACCCCAGCAGCTGAGGTTGAACTTCTGAAGGAGCAGGGTAAGACTGGGAGTGTGTGTGTAAGTGTGTGTGTGTCTGTACCTGTGTGTGTGTGTTTCTGTGTGTGTCTGTGTGTGTGTGTGTGTGTGTGCCAGGGTTATGTAAGAGATGAACTTGTCTGAAGAGTTTGGAGGGTAAATCTGTTGATGATCTATAATATACTCAATAAACTTATCAACACATGGTAAATCCCTATCAATTGACCCTGACACCAATCTTACAAAGATGTAGTTGACATTCTGTTAACAGTTTATTGATGACATGAACATCTACAGATGTCTCTACATGGGACATCTGTATAAAGTTCAACTTTGCAATAAATTATTATTATTATTATTATTACTACAGGCAGTGTTGCTCTGCAGTTTTTGTCTGTGTTCTGTATGTGTGTCAGTGTACACAACCAGCGAATCGTGATACAGCAGCCCAAACTATTTCTGGCTTCAGGCAAGACTATTTAATTAGAAGTAGTAATTGAGAAGGTCAATATCCAATCGTTCCCTATGCATGTGCCTGGCTGTCACATCAAAAAAGGCCTCATATGGGAAAAGGCCAAACCGACACAACCCCAAGTTCGTTGTTTCTGTGAAGTTGTTTCAGTGTCTCGTGATCCCTGTACTTGGAGGTCCGCGGAAACAATCTTTTTGTAGCCACGGTAATAGAGCAAAAGGCCTATTATGTCCGTGTTGACCCAATAGTGTGGGCTTCCCCAGAGGGCTATTGATCACGCATGCTGACAGTCAAGGTCGATGATGATCCCAGTTGGCACGTTCTTTAATCACACTCTGATTCTACGAAAGGCTGTAAACCGTGTCTGGCTAGGCTCCAATAGTGACGCTTGGCGCGCACACTTTTTATGTTTAGTTGTTTTTCACACACACGGAAACTGGAAGTCATCTGACGCGGGCCAACGATACATGTCTCTCTCTATCCCTTTCTTACTTTGACACAATTGGATTTGATTTGACAATGTTGATCTTGATCGTACTTTGATTTGATCACATTTTAAACATCCGTTCCTGAAACGAAGCCAAAATAAACAATCTCTGTGAATCACCACAAGAGGGCATACTCGCCGTGTGTCGAATGATTGAGACATCATAGCATTCGAGCCTACATGATACTGGTCATCTTCTCACGCTGCTCGTCATGGAAACAAGCTGATCTGATAATGAGACCATGCTCCAGTTGATTGGGTCCTCTCCTGCCTATTTATCATCCCTATAAATCCTGATTGCCCAAACCAATTCGGCGAGCTGAAAACAAAATAACTATAAAACAGTCAAAATCAAAGAATGGAGTTTAATAATCATTCAGATCATCAACATCAGCTTATCAACAAATGTGTATTTAAAGTAATCGTTGCTGTAGTAAAATAGGCAAAAAGCAAATACCTTCTTGTGGAGAACATTATCTGGGCTTGGTTGTTTAACCAATGAGGAGTTGACAGTTGTGAATTCCTGTTACAGCAGTGGAGGGTCTCATCACTGAAAGCAGCGCTGAGTGGCAGATTTAAAAACACGGGTTATAAAAGCCAGCCAGGTCAGAGTGACCTGTGAGGACTGCTCTGCTGTTTAATGGCCTCTTATACACACACACACACACACACACACACACACACACACACCACAAGGTCCTCCTGCCACACAGTGACTCAGTGAGAGGGAAATATGTTTTGTAGTGCCGGGCATTTCTGACAGAGTGCTTGTAGGGAGACAGATACTGCCTATACGACTGAGCTTAGCCATTAGCCCCTGCAAGCATGAAATAGTCTCCTGGAGTCATTTAGAATATGATCTAGTGGAGGGAGACCTCATTCATATGACGGGCCTGCTAACAGAGATATTATTAGCAGCAACACAGTCTCAATTCTCATTAACTCCTTGTGGGTCTAAGCCTCAATGCCTGGCAGGGGGACGAGACTACACACACAGGCATGCATGTACGCACACACACACACACACACACACACACACACACACACCCTACACAGCATCAAGTTATGCTGCCACTCTCTCAGTCTGTACCCCACATCTCTCTGCCATCCCAGGCTCAATGTTACCCAGCTGGCCCCAAGGCCTTCAGAGTGGCTCTGCTTGTCTGAACTGGAGCTGGTGCAGAGAGATAACAAGCTGGCGCACTCAGAGGCTGTTTGAAAGAAAGAATACATAGAATAGCTTCCTCAAAGGACTCTAATTTGACCCACCAGTGTGAGAACCCTCGCTGTGAGGAGACGGGGACCATACACAGGCTCGTTAAGTCTGACTGCAGTTAAATAGCACGATTATTGACAGGTTGAGGTGGAGGGCCATTGGATTTGTTCCCACAGAATGACATCATGGGCAGAGGTTGGGAAAAGATTACAATGAGCTCCTGGTGCTCGTGTTGTCTTGGATCATTCTGTTCTTAAATATTTTATGAGGTAGATGGAGAAAATGATTGCGACTTCACCGAAAGATGTTTATCGGCCAGGCATAAGTCAGGGACATGGAATCAGCATCGCTTTGTGTCATTTGTGCTTTGTGCGCAAAAGGAACATAATTGTATTGAGATTCACATTCGGACTTTAAGATTCACCGTGGTCATGCGTGAAGCGACGCGCCCGCTACTGTGCTGAACGCTCGGCCAGCGGGAACAGCGAATTAGCAGGAACGTATCGACTGTGCGGTGGCATATCAGCGGACAAATTAGAGCAATAAAGCACAGAAATGCTGTGTTCAGCCCCTCTCGTCCAGCAAGACCACTCCATCACCCCCCGCAGATCTCCACCCGCCCAGCCTGATTGATGGAGGACCATGCCCGTCCACGCTCACTGACGTTCGGGGTTCATTACACGCTCTGCTGGGCCTCGCTGCCGAGTAAGGTGGCGAGGCGTGGGTGTATACGTATGTTCGATAAACACATACAGCAATAATCATAAAGAGACCCACCCCACCATGTACTTTGCTGCAGTGCAGTTCTGGTGGGACCAGTTTTGGCTTTGGTGACCTCTGATCGTTGTCTTTACTGTTATCCACCTGTTGTTTCACTGGTTCTTGACATGGGGTGCATCGAAATCTGTAAAAACAAAATACATCATTACGTTTACTGAACATAGATCCTAACTGTGTGTTTTTGAGGAAAACTCCCCCCCCCCCCCCCCCAAAGCATTTGTTTTTACTCATCAAATGTACTTAGGTCTGCATATTAACTGCTAGTTATTGTGACAATTGACTCGCCATAGCTAATTGTCAGTGATTTGCATTACAGAAGAGAACACTGACAAACAAAGTAAGCTGTATTTGTTTTTGTGTTTAACATCAGTGTGCTGCTTGTGCAACAGCGGTTGCCAGCTATATTTGGAGGGATATTTGCATTCTGATCACAGCCTGTGTAAACCCTCTGAGACCTCGTTAAAGCATGTACACACACACACACACTCTGACAGACACACACACACACATTGACAGACATACACACACACACACACACACACACACAGAAACACACACACTACCTCCACAGTTCAACCTCTCATTCACCTGTTTCTATCCACCAATCCTTCTCCCCATGCTTCCCCTCCCCCTCCCTCCCCCTGCTTCCTCCCTCCCTTCCTCCCTTCCTCCCTCCCTCCCTCCCCTCAGTCGTGTCTCTCCTCTCCTTCTTCAACTGCCTCTTCCACTCTCCGCAGGGATGTGCCTGCTGCTAGTAGCCCTCTCCTCCTCCTCCTCCTCCTCCTCCTCTCAGGCCGTCTGGTCTGTGACCGTGACCGGCAGCAGCATTGGTGTGGACCTGCCGGATGGAACACAGAGCCCTGGACAGGCTGTGAGACAGATGGACAGACAGAGTGACAACTGGCTGTGAAGGTAGGATCCCCCTCTCTTTACCTGAGGCAGTCAGAACACGGCACACCTACATTCCGCCACACAGCACCAGACAACACAGGAACTGACCATAGAAGGGAATAGATGGCCACATCTGTCTTTCCTCTGTCACTGTTTATAGAATGGACTGTTACTAGGTTGTTAAGTAAGTACATGTGTCTTGTCTGGTGTCTTTGTTGCTGATGCACTTTAACAATGTACAAAAGTAAAAAGTAAAAAAACAGAATCCAATGGCAAAGTTCTATGTTCTGTCTGTTGTGGAAGCACTTCTGCAAAGACACTCAGGTATGCCTGTCAGTGCAGGAAATAGTTTGGTCTGTCTCATTTTATAGCAACAGGCAGTTTTTATGTGTTATCGTCACCCTATTCTGTTTTACTAACAAGTGCCTCATAACATTGTTCAGTTTACACCGCAGCCAACTTATTGTTCTGGAGTGTGTCATGTCTATATCAGAAGCCAGTGGAAATCCATGGGGTCAGTTTTGAAGTTGCAGAATGTGAACTGCAGCACAACAAACAGAATTGGGTTTCTTCAGTCACAGGTTCGGGTGTAACTTTCCCTTTGTCTCTCAGTTATCTAACACCCTTCGGGAACCACTGCACTGCAGCGCTGTCACGAGTTGCAAGGCTGAAACCCGAACGCCTGCATCACCGGCAAACACAGAAACGTGGTCGTTTCCTCTCGGTTCTGAAACCATGATACGTACAGAGTGGCAGAGCCACTGTCCTTCTGCCCCCCCCCCTCTCTCTCCCGAGGCTGTTGTTTCAGGTGTAGCGTCCCACTATGAATAATTGAGAGGGTCCAGTGGAGCAGAGGGACTAAAGATAGAGTTCACTTTGGCTCCATGGACACCCAACCCACCCCCCCACCCCCCCACCCCCCCACCCCCCCACCCCCCCACCCCCCGCAGATCCTCTGCCTTAGTTCATCCGGATCTGAGCCCCCTTAAGACAACCATTGAAAATAGAGCCTTAATCAGGAACATGCACTGGCCTATGAACCCCCCAGGGTTGCCTCCGCCAGCCCTGCGGAGCGACGGCCCCCCGGCCACCCCGGGCCCCCTGTCTCTGCGTTCCCAGGGAGCTTACTTCAGAGGCCCCCGCTGCTCCAGCGAAGCAGCCCTGATGGAGTCTGTCTGTCAGCAGAGCCATCCAGAACGTTCCATCCTGGGAGTTACTCGTACGTACGTGGGCCCGACAGGCAGGACAAACGGCTGCCGCGGTCGTACGGCGTCGGAGTTTCAAACACGTATCAGGAATTCCCTCTTCCCTCTGTGAAGTGGATGGGAAAATCCGGGAGCCAGAGAGCCAGACAGCCGTGTTTTTTCCCTCCCCCTGTGTTTGTGCTGTGTCTCTGGGACACATGGTTCTGAGGGAGACCCTGAGGTCCAGGGGAGGTGGGGCTGAGGGCTGTGGGAGGGTGACTCCCAGTATAGCGAACAGAAGCCTGACTTTAATGTGAGGCCCCCCCCGCTCCTCACGGCCTGCATGAGAACGGCCCTGGACTGCTGACCGCAGCCTTCAAGAGGATCTAGTTGAAAGAGAAAGACTGAGGGTGTTGTTGTCTTTCTCATAACTGTCAACTCTCCCACTGCTCGCTGGTGGGGTTGAGGAGGGGGTGGCGGTGGAGGTGGAGGAGGTGATGGTGGGGGTTGTGGAGGGTGTGGTAGGGGTTGTGGAGGGGGTAGTAGTGGGAGGGTTGTGGAGGGGGTGGAGGTGGAGGGGGTGGAGGTGGGAGGGTGACGGGGTTGAAGAGAGAGGGGTGTTCTCAGAGAATCGCTCTCTCCCTATGAAAACCAGGACTTCCCATCTCCGCAAGTGTGCTTTTTACACAACGCAGGCTGACACACCAGAGTTTCAGCCGTTCATCCCAGCATCTGTTTGCTTTCCAGCGGAGATATTACATCAGAACGACAGGGTGGGATTAAAGCTCTTACAAGTACTCATGCTCCACCTCAAGCGAGACGCTGGTCTTGAGCGGCCTGTTTGATTGATGGTCTTCTGCAGCCTTGGTGCTGCGCAGGCTGAAAGTGAAGAGTTTGTTACAGGTCATCACTGAAGATTATTGGGGCGGTCAAGAGGTAAAACGGCTGTTGTTGGAAAGACAGATTTCTTGTCAGGACGGGGCAGGTGTTTGGGAATGATGACCTGTTTGTGTTGGTCTTAATGTTATCTGCTGGCTACAAATTGCGGAAAGAAATTAAAAGAGAGTCTGCCTTATCGTCTTCTGTTCTGGAGGTTTCCCATGCAGTCACAAGGATGGTAGAGCCGGGACATACAGTAATTGCAGCATTACATTTACATTTAGTCATAAATGTAATAAGTAATAAGTAATAAGTCTGGAGTTTCTGGACGGTCTCAACTTGATGGCCCTCACACCCCATTCAAGATTTGGTCTGATTGGTCGGTCTTGTGTATAAAGGGAATTGTAATGCATTGTTCTGTGGATTCTTCATCTCCTGAGACCTTCTACCTCAGTTCTCCCTTGTCCTACTGTCCTACTCCTTGCTCACCTCTTGCTTTCTCTCTGATTTACAATGATCATGGTAGAGTAGGTAAGATTTATATATTGCCATATTGTAGCATGTTTGCCTTGTAATTGATTTCATTCATTTGCAATGTTATTAAATGCGTATTTCATGTAACCGTACTTTGACCATTCTTGCTCTGATTTAACCCATAGAGTCAAATACCTGGAATTCTATTTGTATTGGCATTATTTGGTTCATGCTAATACACTGTTCAGTTTCCCATCTTCCTTTAAACCATAGGGGAATTCGTTTTGGTTGTTTGGCCCCCTAAACCCCTGAGGCAAGTAGGGTGAAGTGCCTTGCCCAAGGACACAACGTCATTTTTGCACGGCCGGGAATCGAACTGGCAACCTTCAGATTACTAGCCCGATTCCCTAACCGCTCAGCCACCTGACTCCCGAGCATGATAAAGCTGAATTCAATATAGTATTTTTTTTTACTCAACCACCTTTCCCATACATCAAAAAACGGGACATATCAAAAATCAATTGTAATTTTTTCTTGTAAAACAACAAAAGAATAACAACACTGATCTCCACTTTGACCACATAGTGAGATACAGGAACTTCATCATGTATTGGCAGTGAAGCACTTGTACTTTGTATCCTTGTCTTTAGGAAACAAAACATGTCATGACTGTGAGCTTATATGTGAACCTGACACTACTTTAAATGAATTTGATTCAATGTGCCAACAATCTGATTAAATGATTGAAAGCAGCAAATCTGCTTTTAAAGCGGTATGCTCCTGCTACCAAGCTATGCGTCCGATATGGACAACCAACGTTCCGACAGAGTTCAATTGGAAATTCAGCAACAAGAGAGGTGATTGGTTATTATCATGATGAACAGAAAGCACTTCTTCACTGGCAGGTCGAGCATTGAGTGTTTGGCACAATCCGCCCCGTAGCCAGGCCAGAAGGCTTTGTTTTGGAGACTTTTACAGGCTACAGCTCATCACACATTACAGCAGGCCTGTAAGCAAGATGAGGGCAATTGAGGGCAGGGCGAAAGGATGACTTTAACCTAGTTCGCGATTCGCATTTAACTCCAGTTAGAGCAATCTCCCCTGTCGAGGGGGAATCATCCTGCTGGCGTTGATCGTTGATCAAACACAGAGATGGTGATTTTATGCAGGATCCACGTCGGTGTCAGCAGCTAAAACATGTGAGCCATAAAGACTACAGCAAACAAGTATACCCTGCTTGGATGAGTAGACTAAATTAGGGATAGACAGAGAAGAGACAGAGAGAGAAAAACAGGAAAGGAGAGAAGAGAGAGAGACAGAGAGGGAGAGAGAGAGAGAGAAGAGAGAGGGAGAGGGAGAGAGAGAGAGAAGAGAGAGAGACAGAGAGGGAGAGAGAGAGAGAGAGAGAGAGAGAGAGAGAGAGAGAGAGAGAGAGAGAGAGAGAGAGAGAGAGAGAGAGAGAGAGAGAGAGAGGGAAGTGGGGGAAGGGGCAGTACTGATGGGGTCATCTTTGTCCATCTGCTGTTGTGGTCATCCTACACTAATTGACTGAGTCCAATCTCCATGGTGCCAGGCGCCTTTACTAACACAGCTTCTCTTCAAACCCCCTCCTCAGTCTTCATGGCCTGTTAACTGACAGTCCCTTTCCACGGCAACGCTGACATGAATTAGGGTACGGCTGACATGAGCACACTCTAAAAGGGAAGATTCTCATCGACAGACGAAGACTTAACACCTATGTATGTTTAAAGGTTAAGCTCCTGGATTCTCATGACCACACAATGTTTCGTTTTCCAAACGTGTTCATATTTATCTCCAGGTGAAGCTGGAGGTCATGATTGATTGGCCGAATGTGACGGTGGTCAGCCACCCAGAGCACAGCCTGAAGCCTGAGGAGATCCAGAGGTCCAAATGTGTCCTGGGCTTCTTCCCTGTGGTCTACTACAGCGCCCTCCTCTGTGTCGGAGTACCAGGTACAGAGCTCACCGGCAGACGATGCCTTTGAACAACATGAGGAGTTTATAAATAGGAAGGGAGAGTGAGGATTCTTTCTTACTCCACGCAGATGTTTAAAAGCCATGGATGAGTCCGTTCAATTAAGCGATAGGCAATTTCACTGGATAATCCGTCATTCTTTATCTTGGTTGATGGTTTACGCTGTGCAAATGACCACGTTTTGCACTCTCCATTTACCGCTTCCTGATTGGGTTCCGTCACCATGACGGTCTGTCACTTCCTCTCCCTCCCGTTCACTCCCTGGTTGACAATGTTCCAGACCACGTGTTCCAGACAGGGAGGGCAACACTTCAGCAGTCACAGTGAAGGAGGGTGTCTTTCTGTTCATACGTTGTTGTTGCAGGACTGTGGTGGCTGATATTGATCCAGCAGTAGCCTGGATGAGACAGGAAGGGAGCGAGGGAGGGAGGGGTTCACTCACTGCGAAGCTACGTAATGACCTCTGGGATGCACCAAGGCCACAGTGGAGTAATTTCCCCCAGGGGGGATTGATGTAGCGAGGTGAGGGGAGGGGGTGGTACTGGATCTGAGACAGACTGGGATTGTGAGGGGAGGATGGCTTCTCGTTGATGAGCTGTCTAGTGAACAGAGGTAACATTGATTGCTTTAAGACAACATGGGAGTCAGGTGGCTGAGCGGTGAGGGAGTCGGACTAGTAATCCGAAGGTTGCCAGTTCGATTCCCGGTCATGCCAACTGACGTTGTGTCCTTGGGCAAGGCACTTCACCCTACTTGCCTCAGGGGGAATGTCCCTGTACTTACTGTAAGTCGCTCTGGATAAGAGCGTCTACTAAATGTAAAATGTAAATGTAACATGAGACATACTGTACACAAGACATACTGTACTGGAAGCATCTGAAATCAATGCACTGTGTTTTTCTTCTACTGAAAATACTGCCACAAACATGCTGTAGAAATATCTGCCTAGCCGAAGAGCTAAACAGGATCTGGTCATGTATGGTGTTGCATGAGTTAAACAAGGAGCTTAGGCCTCTCTTTTCACTTTCTCTCCTCCTCCTCTCGTTCCCTCTCTGTCAGTAAACATCCTGACGGCGGTGGCCTTGTCCAGGCTTGCAGCCCGCACCCAGAAGGCTTTGTACGTGTACCTGCTAGCGCTGACGGCCTCTGACATCCTGTCCCAGCTCTTCATCATCTTCGTGGGTTTCCTGTTGGAGACGGCCGTGTTCCACCGCGAAGTCCCCGCTCTCCTGCTCCACTCCGTCAGCGCCCTGGAGTTCGCCGCCAACCACGCCTCCATCTGGGCCGCCGTGCCTCTCACGGTCGACCGCTACGTGGCGCTGTGCCACCCCCTCCTCCACCGCCAGATCAGCTACCCGGAGCGGGCGCGCAGGATCATCGCCGCCGTCTTCCTGTTGGCGCTGGCGTCGGGCGTGCCGTTCTTCTGGTGGTCGGACATGTGGCGGGTCAGTCGCCCGCCCACGGCGCTGGACACCGCCCTGATCTGGACGCACGTGACCATCATCTACTTCCTGCCTTGCGGCACCTTCCTGGTTCTGAACTCGCTCATCATCCGCCGGCTGCGAGCTCGCCAGAGGCAGCCGTGCTGCCAGGAGGAGTGCGGCCCCCGCGCCGCCCCGGCGAGGCGTCTGGGGAAGACCACGGCCATGCTGCTGGCCATCACCTCCGTGTTCTCGGTCCTGTGGGCTCCCAGGACGGCGGTGGTCATCTACCACCGCTACGTCTCCTCCGTCTACAGGGACTGGCGCGTCCACCTGGCATACGACCTGTCCAACATGCTGGCCATGCTCAACACCGCCGTCAACTTCTTCCTCTACTGCTTCGTCTCCAAGCCCTTTCGTGCCGCCGTGCGGGACGTCCTGCTGCTGAGGGGCGGGGCGCTGCACCCCCGACGCACCCTCCCCCACCAGCGGGCCCCCGCCCATGCCTCCACCTCCTCGCTGTCAAGCGGGACCAAGCGCCCCCAGCAAGACTCCACCCCCCTACCGCCAGGAGCATGCAAGGACAGCCAGACCATGTGACCCCCTCCCTCCTCTGTATGTCTAACTGGCCCCACTCCCACGGCCCTGAAGCACTTACGCCCTCTGAGCCACCCTGTGCATTCCAGGCCTGTCCTCAGACAGCACGCCAATCATCCTCTGAGCATTCTCCAAGGGCCAAACTGTTTTTTTTACAGATGTTATTTATCATGTTATTCTTCACGGAAATTAACAAACGTGACACAGTATTTATTATTGACACTGTCAGTGGATCACAAAATGAGTGCTCTTTTTCGCCCAAGCATGGTACATGATATCTTTGGGGGGGGACACTTTAGGTTTGGTGTGCAGCCAGTGAGCTACAGTGTGCTGGGTAGCCTGGTAGCATGGTAATGAAAGACAGCCAGAATTCATTACAATGTGAGTCGACTCTAAACATGTTAAATATTCAAAATGCAACCCAATTTGTATTTTTTTATCAAACGTTGGTGAAGACAGGATTCTGGAAAGTTAGAAGCTGCAGATTGTGGATCTCCATGGATCTTTCTGGAAGAGCTGCAACACTCCTCTGTGGAGCAAACAGTCCACCTGCCCAAATCACTGTACGTCAGGCTTGCTGAGCACAACTAATGGAGCAGAGAAATAAGCCCTTCACCGCTACAGCAAACTCCGAATAGCAAACCACAGCTGTTAACGCTTGTGTTTATTTTTCATGAAATGCAACTCGATGGGGCCTTAAATGAAGGTTTGCTGTCTAAGCACAGGGAGTGAAGCCCACGCTATTCAAACACTCTCTACCCCCCTCCTCCCCTGTGGGGTTAGTCCAGCTAAACAAACCAAACAGCAGACTGATGGTCGGCACAAACACACGTGTCGGCCAGTACATTTCCATCCTGAGCGGTACGGCTACTTTAGCAAGCAAACGTAGCACAAAAGTCATGCAAATCGTTTCTGAACGAATGTGTGAGATCTTGACTTTGGCTTGCTACATAGTGACTGCATTTGTTTAGCAATATTGGGAACAGCGATCTGCTCTTAAATTGAGTTTTAATTAAAAAGCCGAGTGCGGAGGCCCCTTCCTGTCACAGCTTTGATCGTTTATTGATCGTGTTGCTCATCAATGCCTACCGAGGAAAAGGCCTTTAGAGAAGGTCATATCTTAATTGAAATGCATGCTTTCATTTCAATTTTACTAGTTTATCCATCAGAATGAATACTTGTTGATATGATTATTTTTTTCCTCACAGATCATGTGGATGATTTTGGGAAAAAGTTTTTAAAAGATTAGTGAAAAAAGATAGTGTATTCTGTATATTTTTTACAACCGCATACAATCATAACCACATCACAGAATAGTCTTAGCAATGTTTTGAATCTTGAATGTGAAAGCCTGTCATAATCAGTAAGTGATATGATTGTGTGAAACTAGACCTCTTTCAAAAGGCAGCTTACTGTACGTCTTCACTGATTCCATGATTGTGACTCAGCGAGTCTAAAACGTGATGTTTTAACAGAGCTCACTGTAAAGGCTGCTATACAGTAACGGTAGTGTACACAACTGTGGTCCAATCTATGTTTAAGCTGACTTTAACCCATCACTGATCAAGCCTAGTCTTTCAAAGCTCATCTCCATTGATGTTTCCTTGTAGTCTCAGCACAGCCCCTTAAATCCAATGCCAGCTCAGTGAGACATAGGACAGGTCACCAGCTCAGTGAGACATAGGACAGGTCACCAGCTCAGTGAGACATAGGACAGGTCACCAGCTCAGTGAGACATGGGACAGGTCACCAGCTCAGTGAGACATGGGACAGGTCACCAGCTCAGTGAGACATGGGACAGGTCACCAGCTCAGTGAGACATAAGACAGGTCACCAGCTCAGTGAGACATGGGACAGGTCACCAGCTCAGTGAGACATGGGACAGGTCACCAGCTCAGTGAGACATAGGACAGGTCACCAGCTCAGTGAGACATGGGACAGGTCACCAGCTCAGTGAGACATAGGACAGGTCACCAGCTCAGTGAGACATGGGACAGGTCACCAGCTCAGTGAGACATGGGACAGGTCACCAGCTCAGTGAGACATGGGACAGGTCACCAACTTAGTGAGACATAGGACAGGTCACCAGCTCAGTGAGACATGGGACAGGTCACCAGCTCAGTGAGACATAGGACAGGTCACCATCTCAGTGAGACATGGGACAGGTCACCAGCTCAGTGAGACATGAGACAGGTCACCAGCTCAGTGAGACATAGGACAGGTCACCAGCTCAGTGAGACATGGGACAGGTCACCAGCTCAGTGAGACATGGGACAGGTCACCAGCTCAGTGAGACATAGGACAGGTCACCAGCTCAGTGAGACATGGGACAGGTCACCAGCTCAGTGAGACATAGGACAGGTCACCAGCTCAGTGAGACATGGGACAGCTCAGTGAGACATAGGACAGGTCAGTGAGACATGGGACAGGTCACCAGCTCAGTGAGACATAGGACAGGTCACCAGCTCAGTGAGACATGGGACAGGTCACCAGCTCAGTGAGACATGGGACAGGTCACCAGCTCAGTGAGACATGGGACAGGTCACCAGCTCTACTGACACGTTCTTATGAGACACTAATGGACTGCTGTGTGTTCTGATGCCTCGGATCCCAGTCACCTCTCAGCCTCTACCGCATGTCATCCTCTCAGCCTCTACCGCATGTCATCCTCTCAGCCTCTACCGCATGACCCCCTCTCCGCCTCTACCGCATGTCATCCTCTCAGCCTCTACCGCATGTCATCCTAATCAGCCTCTACCGCGTGTCATCCTTGTGGACTCACTGGGTTCTTAGAGTCACACTGTGTCCATCCTACCCCCCCCTGCATAGATACAGATGTTTCTTTGAAGGCGCTTCCCGTCGCCACATAAACAGATGGTGGGGGGGGGGGGGGCCTGCGATGGCAGCCACCCTGTGGAACGTATGCAGTCGGGGGGCGAAGAAGTCGAAGGGATCACAGAGGAAACAGTTTAGACCTGGATGGGGAAGCATGATGTCAGGGCAGGCTCTGATTCCATCTGAGGGGAGCCGTGCTGAGGCAGCCGCAGGGATCATCACGGCATCATGGAGCAGAGTGGAAGGGTGAGGTCTTTGGGAGGAAGGGGGTGGGGGGGTGGGGACTGAAACAGGGGGAGGGAAAGAGGGGGAGGGAGAGAGGGGGAGGGAGAGAGGGGGAGGGAGAGAGAGGGAGAGAGGGGGAGGGAGGGAGAGAGAGAGAGGGGAGGGAGAGAGGGGGAGGGAGAGAGAGGGAGAGAGGGAGGGAGGGAGAGAGAGAGAGGGGAGGGAGGAAGGGAGGGAGGGAGAGGGAGACATTGGGTTTGTCTCTCTCTCTAATCCCCTGATTGTCACCTGGATGGTGCTCTGGCTTAGATACCTGTTCATTTGTTGTCACCTAACTCCACCCCTCCTACCCACTTCCTACCCACTTCCTCCCCCATCCTCTAACTCACAATGAGAACCATAAAAGTGGAGATGAAACCTTCAAAGGTCTTTTGTTTGGATGTGCTTGCTATACTTTAGACTAGAGCATGTAAAAAAAAAAATCTAAATTCCTCCTGTCTGACGCACTTGCTTGAATTAGCCACTCTTAAAAAGAATACCCCATCCTTAAAACCAAAACCTGAAATCTCTTTTGCTACTTCTTTTGTTTTGCCTTGTGAAGTGAAGTTACGAGTGTTGTACTTGTCCTGCTTGCTCGGTTAGTTTCATTCAATACATTTTATGCAATATTATGATCTTGTGTAAAGAAAAAGGACATGTTGCCATTGCCTGTAGTTGTGTGGCTTCATGATAAATGTTTACATTACTTAGGTTCCAATTACCCCTTTCCTCCACAGCACAATTGTAATGCACACAATGGTACTGTCTTTGAGCACTGATACTGAGTTGTACTTTCATATGAAAATAAAATAAATGTCCAACCGGATGTGAGGTCCTTTTATTTACCCTCCTGCCAGCACAGAACACTCAGCTGAATATCGTTCTGCATGACCCACATCCAGTAAAGCATTCTACCTTTTACAGTTACTGCTGCCAATATTCTCTTCTCTATCTGGGGTTGCTACTTTGTCTCTGAAAGACTGCCGCAGCAATGAGCCCGGGTATGGTTTTGTGTGAATATACAGTGTATTGTTTGGTTATATTATCCATAGGAAACTAATATTATTTATCTGTTAACATTAACGACTAGCAAGTTGACAGATAATTGAGTACGTTTTTACTGTGTGAGTTGGATATAGGCCTACCTTATCTTGTAATTGTCGATGTAGCTCGAAACGTAGGCCTACAATTTGAAACCCTCTCACCCCCTCACACCCTCACCCCCTCACCCCTCTCACGCCTCACCCCCTCACCCTCTCACGCCCTCACCCCCTCACCCCTCTCACCCCCTCACCATTTAGTTACACAGCATTTTCTACATACCAACAATGTTGTTACTATACCTGTTGCTACATGGTGGTTAATGTAAACCTTCATGTAAAGTGTTGCTATGTAAATAGATGGTAGTGTATGTAACCTTCATGTACAGTGTTGCTATGTAGATGCATGGTAGTTAGATGAGAAGGGGAAGTGGATGGTGGGAGAGAGAGAGAGAGAGAGAGAGAGAAAGAGAGAGAGAGAGAGAGAGAGAGAGAGAGAGAGAGAGAGAGAGAGAGAGAGAGAGAGAGAGAGAGAGAGAGAGAGAGAGAGAGAGAGAGAGAGAGAGAGAGAGAGAGAGGAAAAACTAAAAGGAAAAACAAAAACAAAAAAACACCTGAATAAAGACTGCATGCCTTTCCTGTATGTCTGCTTTACATCGTTTGCTTACGTCGGCCATGCAAGTGATGTTGCAAATGAGGTAGAGACTGTTTCGAGGTTTTTTTGCACGCTCCTGTGCTGAGGGGCAGAGCCTGTGTCCTGTGCTGCTCCTCTAGAGTCAGAGTTAGGCCTGACCTCAGAGGGGGAGCATGTGGGGGTCAACAAACCTGCTCATTTAGAGAAACACTTTGTTCCTTTACCAGACACTTTTATCCATAGAGACGTACACAGGGAGGATTTGAACCTGCGATCTCTGGATCCCCACTCAGGGGAGTCCCTGTTCAGGGAATTGGCAGGGGACGGGGTGTGTGTGGATGGAGGGAGAGAAGAGAGAAGAGAGACTGGCCCTGTCAGAACAACTATTTCGTTTATTTTTAGATGAATGCCCTTTTCATACAAAAGGTTGTTGTCTCCAGGTGTGTTGAGGGTGTTCCCCTGCATGAGTGTGTGTGTGCGTTGGGGTGGTCCTGTACCTGAGGTACAGACCAATCGTACTGCATCCTCCTCCTTCCTGCCCTGAACCACCTGCACAACCACCTTCCTGTATGTCTGCTTTGCATTGTTTGCTTACGTCGGCCATGCAAGTGATGTTGCAAATGAGGTAGAGACTGTTTACAGGTTGTTTAGCACGCTCCTGTGCTGAGGGGCCCTGTGTGACTGAAGGGATCTGTTATAACCACAGATAACGAGGAAATCCTCTTTGGTCTCACATGAAATGTTCCTAACCAGGAAGGTCAGTGATTTGCCTACCACCTCAGCCCAGTTGGTAAACAACAGTCTGAGCCCTGAGGCATAAACGTCAGGGATATGACCTGGTGTAGGGTCAGAGGTACAGGTGACCAGGGTGGTGATACAGGTCAGGAGATATGACCTGGTTCTATGAAGACTGAGATCCATGGATCCCAACTGAATGTCTCTCCCCAGCCCCCAGCTGGAGTGCTGCCCAGGGTGTCTGAGGGCGTGACCCTGGCAGGTGAAGGACTGATCCAGCAGAGCCTGTGTCCTGTGCTGCTCCTCTAGAGTCAGAGTTAGGCCTGACCTCAGAGGGGGAGCATGTGGGGTCAATAAAGAGAGGTACACAGGGAGGATTTGAACCTGCGATCTCTGGATCCCCACTCAGGGGAGTCCCTGTTCAGGGCACTGGCAGGGGACGGGGTGTGTGTGGATGGAGGGAGAGAAGAGAGAAGAGAGACTGACCCTGTCAGTTATTTCCTTAACTATTTCCTTGAACATTTTTAGATGACCTTTTCATAAATACGTTTGTTGTCTGCAGGTGTGTTTAGGGTGTTCCCCTGCATGAATGACAAGTACTGTCCCAGATACTTTGGACATGACAGCATGTTTTACATGGTTCTTCAGGAAATAGATTGAAGGAAACAAAAACAGCATGAGTGAAAGTCAGCCGTCTCAGTCTGCTGTGAACACCACAACTCTCACGTCCCTCTCTCTCCTCAGGTAAGGTGCATTTACCTTCCCCTATTATCACCTGTGCATTCCTCACATATCTGCTCCTTTATCATAGTAGAACACCAAGATGTAGAATTTACAGTACAGGGAAGATTTATTTTGTGGGACCAGAATTTTATAAATACATTCACACTTAAAATAGTAATTAAATTATTCCTAAATTTGTGTCAGTTGAGTGATACAGTATTGGACAAAACAATCAAATATATGTAAATTTGAATTTCCTTAATCATTTCGTTCACTTAGTTCATTTAGTGACGAGATAGAGAGACAGGAAATGTAGTGAGAGAGAGAGGGGGGACATGCAGCAGAGGGCTGGATTCAAACCCAGGCAGCTGGGTGAGGCCTTAGCCTACATGGTGCTCACACTTGTTGAGTCACTGGGGTTCCTCACAAAACTACTAAATATTTATGTTGTTGTTTTGTGTATGTGTATCTATGTGTCTGTTTATCTCTGTGTGTATGTATGTGTACCTCTGCGAATGTGTGTTTATGTATGTGTGAATGTGTATCTCTTTGTGGATGTGTGTATCTGTGTGTGTGTGTGTGTTTGTGTCTCTATGCATCTATGCGTCTGTATGTGTGCGTGTGTAGATCAGAGCCATGCAGTGCAGAGTCTCATCTGTTGCCCTGCTCCTTGGTAAGAGTCTTTCAAGTCATCAGTCTAGTCAACACACTTCCTACAACCTTCCAGCCTCTCCAGCTCAGGACAAACTCAGTAATGAGATGATTATGTGTTTGCAGAGTTCTGGGTGCTCTCTGCTTGTGCACTCCATCAGTTTCATCTGGTCACAACTTCTCTGAGTTGGCCTGCTGCCCAGAGCTACTGTAGAGAGCACTATGTTGACCTGGCGACCGTAGACAGCATGGAGGACCTGCAGGGTCTGATAGACAAGGTGAAACACATTGGACAGGTGTATTTGTGGATAGGACTGACTATAGACAGGAGTGTCAGCAGCTGGAAGTGGTCTCTTTCAGGCAGTCAGTTCTACAGAGAAGGAGAGACGGAGTACAGGAACTGGGCGCAGCCAATCACAGGCCAGCCCTGCGCTGCACTGGTCAGCAAA
The DNA here is from genome assembly GCF_963692335.1 of Osmerus eperlanus. Lineage (NCBI taxonomy): Eukaryota > Metazoa > Chordata > Actinopteri > Osmeriformes > Osmeridae > Osmerus > Osmerus eperlanus. The sequence continues at coordinate 16,866,506 of NC_085029.1, forward strand.
GAAGCAGGAGTATGGAGAGACTATGCATGTACAAATACTTACTCTTTTGTCTGTTCTCACAGTGGTGAGTTAGTATTTTCTATTCCTAACAACACATCTTTCAGTTATTAGATGCATGTTTGCTTGCCATGGCCTTCTCGAGGAAATAACTGATGCAGAAAAACACTTTTGTTTTAAAGGTGGAGGGTTGATATTTTTTCATGAGAAAATATGTTGGTAAAATATTTAAAAACATGACTGAATAATATTGACGATGGATACTCTTAGGTAATGATCCTGGCAAGCCAAAGTACATCCTGGTTCTAGAACGAAGAACTTGGAGACACGCTCAGATCTACTGCAGACAGAGTTACACAGACCTGGCCAGCATCAGGAACCAGGCTGAAAATATCGAGATACAGCAACTTGTTCTGGGAGAGAATTCATCAGCCATCGTCTGGATCGGTCTGTTCAAAGACGACTGGAAGTGGTCAGACCAGTCTACCTCCTCCTTCAGACACTGGTACAATGACTATCCATATTATCACTCCGACTATGACTGTGCCTTAACACATCCATCTTGGTCATCATATCCACGGGATCCATGGCAGTGGATTTCTTACCCTTGTTCTTATTTCTCGTATTTTATTTGCCACAATGGTGAGTGAGACTTGGCAGCTGCCAGTGTGGTTTGAACGTGTCAGTGGTGTATTCTAGGTGATGAGCAGGCCTATACTAACAAGGGTTTCCTGTATGTCCTCTATTAAAGAGCAGTGATACATGGTGGGGGACTTGGCAGAGTGACAGTGTGCCCTCTACTTCAGACCACACCACTGAAATGGGGGTTTCACTACAGCATGAAAGCTTGCAGGGTAGGAGATCACATGTAGTTAATAAACCTGCTCACCAGATGGGATGGAATAGTAAATTATTACACAACAACCCACTTGATCAAATTAAAAATATATCAAATGAATTGTGTTTCTGCAGAAAAGTATTATAAGGAGCATTGACTCATGTAGAAGGAATCTTGTCAACCCTGCGTTACATGTCACTGTATTTAATAGTCTAATCCTGCATAATGTACTGTAATGTCCAACTGTGTTATAACGGCTACTTCCTCATTCTCACCCCAGGGAGCATCACAAACACGACCATACTGAGCACTCTTGGTACAACAACAGGAAGTGTTATATCTATATTCTATATATTTTATACTTGAGAAACTGTGATGTACCACTTCATTATAAAGTATACCTCCTCATTCTTACCTTCCCTCACTTAGGGAGCACCACTAAGACTCCTACTAAGGTGAAGCTGGTGGTGAGAGTGGAACTGGTTCCTAATTCACCTTCAGACTTAGAGGATCCTGCCATGTTGGACTCCATCTTGCAGCAAGTGAGTGTCTCTCTGTGTGAGGGAAGGCAGTCCTCTGACTGTACATGATGTGTAGTCAAAGTCTCAGTCATAACAGACAACCAGCAGTTACACCCTAGAACAATGTAAGGATTGTTATTGCAGTAAGAATACCCTTTACAGATGTAGCTGACAGTGACAGGTTGGTGAAACACACCTACTGATCCAGTTCAGTGTTTTACAATACATCCCATAATGTGGTGTAACCATGACAGTGTGACTGTGCCCCCAGATGAAGGCAGCTGGGAGGATCCCAGAGCACAGCACGCTGAGATGGAAGAAGCAGAAGGATGGGAAGGTTTTCCACAAGAAGGAGGAGGAGGAGGAGGGAGGAAGAGGAGACACGTGTCATTAACAAGTCACAGCTACTAAATGTTGTTAACTGTCTCTTGTATCTCTGACAGTGTCGATGATGTCAATTACATTTCTGTAACTGGCACATGACGTCCTTATCACTGCATACAGTTTATTTGTTCTTATTAATCAGGTGGTGGGGTAACATGAAACTAGAGAGGGTACAATTTCTGGGGAAATTGTAGGGTGTGCTTGCTTGCGTCGGTTGCACAGGGGTCCGTTTTAGAATGACATTTTTACAACTGATATTTCTGTATATGTTATATAAAAATGCATACTTATTATTTATAAAGATTACATATATTCAAAAGCATATTTTTTTTGCTGCTCATTTACAACTGAAAATACGAGTGAAGTGTAGAATGAAATAGATGTCTTCTCATTTCCCCTGCAAGAGGCAGCCTCATCGTTGAATCAAAACTAATACATTTGGCAGACCGGTGTAAAAATTGACCTAATCTCTATGATTTAAACGTCATTTTAAGTTTTTCCCTTCTCATGATATTTTCAGGCATTTAGCCTACTCATTGCATTCATTCATTAATAAAGAACCCCCTTTGAAGATTATTCTACGACGTTACCCGGCAGTAGAAGATGGAATCGCGATTCAAACAGTACCATCTGCTAACTGAAAATATGCCCCCAAAACGTAAATAAGCTTGACATTTATTTAGTGGAAAATCGCTCATTTATAAAAAGCTCACTGGTAGCGATCATTGTCAGTAACAACGCAAAATGCGATATAGCCCTGTGTGGAGAAGCTGCCCCGGTAAATTGTACTACTACGGTACAGTACTAGACTACTGCTGTGTTCGTCTTGGTACTGTAGCGATTGCGTTGGTTGAATTGGATTTAACGTTCAGTTGTACGGTTTAAGCTGAAATTAATTATTTTCATGAACAGATTGACAACGTTTAGGCTGTGGCAATGAAGTTCAGGTTAGTAGTTAGATAGACTTTTGATTTAAGTAAGGGGAGTGCCGAACATGTTCTGTCACCGTTTGACTTCCTACCAGTACAGCTGTGTAGATGTTTTTGTAGTGTCTCGCGTAGGCTACAGCGTTGCAGTGATACACTAGATTGAAACCACAGGTAATGATAATTTCACTCACAAATCGTTTACTTGTAATCTAATGTCATAATAAATCCTACAACGAAAATGTATATGTGAGGAATGTTTATTTTAACGATTGAAAACAGATAACGCTACATCATAGACCACTGTAGTATGTGTTGCCCGGGCAACACAGGCTAATGTCATGATGCTAATACTTCAGTGAAATAGTAGACTACTGTTTCCGAAAGTAGATGTACTTCCTTAATAATATCAGCTTATACTGTACATTACACATCACAATTGTGTGTCATTTCACAAAGTAAAATTAGTAAATAGTTATCACCCTGGCCTCTTTGCTTGTGGCGTTTCTGCAGCTGCCTTGCAGTAAAGCTATAGTTAGCCTAGCTATCCCCCAAGTTAACAGATGCGAAACGAATGTTCTGCCAAAGGTAGTCACGCGTGTTTTCGTGACGTTAGTGACGTAGTGACGTTAGTAACGTCAGTGACTGTGGCTAGCAAATTAGCCACCGTTAGCTTCACTTTTCGCCACAAAAACTTAACTTCAGCCTAAACCATGCAACGGAACGTAAATTCCAATACAAGCAACTCAATCGCTACCTAGACGAAACTTTTGACACCTACGTTGTCTATGTAGGCCAAATATTGACTGAGTTTTAGGGGGGCGAAAATAAACAATAAACTAGAAAAGGCTGTTCCTGCGAAACAGCAGTGAGAATGCTGAAAACCTGAATGGGGATAGCTGACCATGCTAAAAAAGCTGAAAATAGTGAAAATTTAGTAGAAAGTTATAAGCTGAAGCTTCAAAGCAACCGAAAGGTATTTTTGAAAGGGGCTGGAGCAGCATTCCAACAATGATTTGAAAGGATTTACCATTACTTTTAAAGGGAGAATAATTTGCACAAAAACCTTAATATTTTAAAAAGTATAAAAGTGAGAAATGAGAAAATACCCGCAAGCTGAAATGAATTTCAAAAATGTGTGAGTCACACAAAAGAGGCAGTGTGGAAGCTGAACTGCATCATCTTAACAAAGCTAAGAGCTAAAATAGCCTACAATGTGGGAGAAGCTGAAAGCTGAACTGTTAAACAGAAGAAGAAGTAGGCTAGCTAGTCGTAACAAGAATATTATCGTTTTAACAGATTAAATTATAGTTGGGATAGTAATAGCAGTAGCAGATGTAGCCTACCATTGAGTGCGTTTACTCGGCTTTCTTAGTAGGATTCAATGTGTTGATGGAATGAAACATACAGCAGTAGGGCCGATACAGGAAGACACGGCGACACTTTGTTGCAGAAGGATGATGGTGCAAGTTTTGTCCGTGGAGCATACAACGATTAATAAAAAAGAATCATGTAGACGCGTTTATTGAGTAATCGCATAACTAATTACACATGTAAACGGAGTAATCGTATTATTGGTATAAACCGACAATTGCTAGTAATCGTGTTTCTCATGGTCAAGTAAATGTACCAATCACCTGTGTGAGAGACTGAGTGGTGCGTGTCTGTCGTTACGGTGATGGTGCAGCTATGATTGCTAACGCGGTGAGGGCACAGAATAAGAGAAATGTAGCTAGAATCCACACCTCAAACAAGATAACCTAGACGCAAAACTGTACGTCCAATCCAAAATCTAATGATATTTTCCGAGACCCAAGACTCTGCCGAAACCAGAGATATTCTTTATATGTATGTGTAGTCAGAAATACGACTCTACCTGCAGTTTCAAAAACGTGTTCCTTCTGCTTTCCTGGTGCGTGTTTGTTTGGTTGCCACGGCGATGGAGCAGCTATGATTGCTAACGCGCTGAGGGCAGAGAATAAGAGAAATGTAGCTAGAATCCACACCTCAAACAAGATAACCTAGACGCAAAACTGTACGTCCAATCCAAAATATAAGGATATTTTCCGAGACCCAAGACTCTGCCGAAACCAGAGATATTCTTTATATGTCTGTGCAGTCAGAAATACGACTCTACCTGCAGTTTCAAAAACGTGTTCCTTTTGCTTTCCTGGTGCTTGTTTGTTTGGTTGCCACGGTGATGGCGCAGCTGTGATAGCTAACGAGCTAGGCAGAGAGAAAAACGAACATTTACCTAGCATCCACACCTCAAACAAGTTGACCTAGACGCAAAACTATACGTCCAATCCAAAATGTAAGGATATTTTCCGAGACCCAAGACTCTGCCGAAACCAGAGATGTCCTTTATATGTCTGTGCGGTCAGAAATACGACTCTATCGGCAGTTTCAAAATCTTGTTCCTTCTTGCTTTCTCTGACTGATTTTACTCACCTCTCCATTGAAGTTAGTGAGAGAATTTGAAAGGCTGCTCTCGCTTCAAGGCTCATAGCTGAAAATCTGTAAATGTGAGCTCTTTTGTAGTTACATTGGCTGAAAGAGGACAATTTTTCCTAGATTTTAAGGTATAACTTGTTTCTGTAAGTTAAACTATATGAACGTTAGAGGAATTTGTTTGACAAATTAGTTGAATATCAGAAAAAGAGCAGCAAGCAGTGTGCCACTCTGCTTGCTGCTTGTTCATAAAAATCAAGAAGGAGCAAACATTTTAATGTATTTCAAACTGTCATAATTCAAAATTGGCTGAACATTTGAAAAAGCTGAATCATTTGGGAATAGCTGAATGTCTTGTGAACATTTTAAAGGTTGAATGGTGTCTCTAGCTGAAAGTATGCTGAAGTAGTTACGTTTGAAAGAGGAGGAAGCTTTTTAATGATTTGAAAAGATTTACCATTACTTTTAATGGGAGAATAATTTGCACAAAAACCTTAATGTCTTAAAAAGTATAAAAGTGAGAAATACCAAAAGTCATAGCCATCATCTCCTGAAGGAGCTGAACGTTTTGATACAAAAGTTGTAGGAATCGGTTAAAGTATGCAGAACGAGTTAAAGGCCAAAAAACGGCGGAAGAACTAAGAAGTTGATATAACTAGAAAAGGCTGTTCCTGCGAAACAGCAGTGAGAATGCTGAAAACCTGAATGGGGATAACTGACCATGCTAAAAAAGCTGAAAATAGTGAAAATTTTGTAGAAAGTTATAAGCTGAAGCTTCAAAGCGCCCGAAAAGGTATTTTTGAAAGGGGCAGGAGCTGGACGAAGGCATAAAACTACAGAAAAGAGAAGAACAATGCAAAAAGAGAAATAATTCAAAGAATTTGAAAATTTAGTAGAAAGTCATTTGCTCAGGTTTCAAAAGGTCTGAAAAGTATTTTAGAGAGGACCTGGAGCTAACTGATTAAAATGCTGCAGCAAAAAAAGTTGAACTATTGTGGGTAGTAAATAAGATCATGTTACATCTAACCAGCGGATCATCTTGCAAGTGTGTCAAAGTGGTATTTTTACAGACTGTATTAACACCGTAGGCGTGAATAATGCATGCATCGTGATTGTCGTCCATCTGTAGCCGAAGCTAAGCTAGAGAGAGGATGCAATGGAACATTTCCTACATAAGCTACATCTACTGCTTCAAATTGAAAACGGAGACCATCTTTTGATTAAAGACAAGTTACTTAACCTCTGTTGTCAATATCGCCAATACAAAGTAAATACTCTTCAGTTACGAAGCATTTGTTTGTAGCTAGGTAACGAATATTATGTCTGGAAAAACGTAGCTAGCTATGTGACCTGGTTTCGCCGTATGATGACAGTCGTAGCGTCACTAGAATGGAGGATAGATTATGTACACTTTAAGCTCAATGTAGCTACATACCTTGTTTGGCCAATTTGGTCGATTGTGGAAAAAAGTAGCTAGCTTGATTATAAGATAGAATAACAGAAATGTAGCTAGAATCCACACCTCAAACAAGTTAACCTAGACGCAAAACTGTACGTCCAATACAATTTTTTTTTATATTTTCCGTGACCCAAGACTGCCGAAACCAGAGATATCCTTTATATGTCTGTGCGGTCAGAAATACAACTCTTGGCAGTTTCGAAAACCTGTGTACCCAACTCTGCTTTCATGGTGCGTGTCTGTTTGGTTGCCACGGTGATGGCGCAGCTGTGATAGCTAACGAGCTAGGCAGAGAGAAAAACGAACATTTACCTAGCATCCACACCTCAAACAAGTTGACCTAGACGCAAAACTACACGTCCAATCAATAAAATTAGGATATTTTCCGAGACCCAAGACTCTACCGAAACTAGAGATGTCCTTTATATGTCTGTGCGGTCAGAAATATGTCTCTACCGGCAGTTTCGAAATCGTCTTCCTTCTTGCTTTCTCTGACGGATTTTACCCACCTCTCCATTGAAGTTAGTGAGAGAACTTGAAAGGCTGCTCTCGCTTCAAGGCTCATAGCTGAACATCTGTAAATGTGAGCTCTTTAGTAGTTACATTGGCTGGAAGAGGACAGTTTTTCCTACATTTTAAGGTATAACTTGTTTCTGTAAGTTAAACTATATGAACGTTAGAGGAATTTGTTTGACAAATTAGTTGAATATCAGAAAAATCAAGAAGGAGCAAACATTTTAATGTATTTCAAACTGTCATAATTCAAAATTGGCTGAACATTTGAAAAAGCTGAATCATTTGGGAATAGCTGAATGTCTTGTGAACATTTTAAAGGTTGAATGGTGTCTCTAGCTGAAAGTATGCTGAAGTAGTTACGTTTGAAAGAGGAGGAAGCTTTTTAATGATTTGAAAGGATTTACCATAACTTTTAATGGGAGAATAATTTGCACAAAAACCTTAATGTCTTAAAAAGTATAAAAGTGAGAAATACCAAAAGTCATAGCCAACATCTCCTGAAGGAGCTGAACGTTTTGATACAAAAGTTGTAGGAATCGGTTAAAGTATGCAGAACGAGTTAAAGGCCAAAAAACGGCGGAAGAACTAAGAAGTTGAAAAACAATAGTGAGAATGCTGAACAGCATTCTCACAACTAGAAACGGCTGTTCCTGCGAAACAGCAGTGAGAATGCTGAAAACCTGAATGGGGATAGCTGACCATGCTAAAAAAGCTGAAAATAGTGAAAATTTAGTAGAAAGTTATAAGCTGAAGCTTCAAAGCAACCGAAAGGTATTTTTGAAAGGGGCTGGAGCAGCATTCCAACAATGATTTGAAAGGATTTACCATTACTTTTAAAGGGAGAATAATTTGCACAAAAACCTTTATATTTTAAAAAGTATAAAAGTGAGAAATGAGAAAATACCCGCAAGCTGAAATGAATTTCAAAAATGTGTGAGTGACACAAAAGAGGCAGTGTGGAAGCTGAACTGCATCATCTTAACAAAGCTAAGAGCTAAAATAGCCTACAATGTGGGAGAAGCTGAAAGCTGAACTGCTAAACAGAAGAAAAAGTAGGCTAGCTAGTCGTAACAAGAATATTATCGTTTTAACAGATTAAATTATAGTTGGGATAGTATTAGCAGTAGCAGATGTAGCCTATGCGTTTACTCGGCTTTCTTAGTTGGATTCAATGTGTTGATGGAATGAAACATACAGCAGTAGGGCCGATACAGGAAGACACGGCGACACTTTGTTGCAGAAGGATGATGGTGCAAGTTTTGTCCGTGGAGCATACAACGATTAATAAAAAAGAATCATGTAGACGCGTTTATCGAGTAATCGCATAACTAATTACACATGTAAACGGAGTAATCGTATTATTGGCATAAACCGACAATTGCTAGTAATCGTGTTTCTCATGGTCAAGTAAACGTACCAATCACCTGTGTGAGAGACTGAGTGGTGCGTGTCTGTTACAGTGATGGTGCAGCTATGATTGCTAACGCGCTGAGGGCAGAGAATAAGAGAAATGTAGCTAGAATCCACACCTCAAACAAGATAACCTAGACGCAAAACTGTACATCCAATCCAAAATATAAGGATATTTTCCGAGACCCAAGACTCTGCCGAAACCAGAGATATTCTTTATATGTCTGTGCAGTCAGAAATACGACTCTACCTGCAGTTTCAAAAACGTGTTCCTTTTGCTTTCCTGGTGCTTGTTTGTTTGGTTGCCACGGTGATGGCGCAGCTGTGATAGCTAACGAGCTAGGCAGAGAGAAAAACGAACATTTACCTAGCATCCACACCTCAAACAAGTTGACCTAGACGCAAAACTATACGTCCAATCCAAAATATAAGGATATTTTCCGAGACCCAAGACTCTGCCGAAACCAGTGATGTCCTTTATATGTCTGTGCGGTCAGAAATACGACTCTATCGGCAGTTTCAAAATCTTGTTCCTTCTTGCTTTCTCTGACTGATTTTACTCACCTCTCCATTGAAGTTAGTGAGAGAATTTGAAAGGCTGCTCTCGCTTCAAGGCTCATAGCTGAAAATCTGTAAATGTGAGCTCTTTAGTAGTTACATTGGCTGAAAGAGGACAATTTTTCCTACATTTTAAGGTATAACTTGTTTCTGTAAGTTAAACTATATGAACGTTAGAGGAATTTGTTTGACAAATTAGTTGAATATCAGAAAAAGAGCAGCAAGCACTCTGCTTGCTGCTCATTCATAAAAACAAGAAGGAGCAAACATTTTAATGTATTTCAAACTGTCATAATTCAAAATTGGCTGAACATTTGAAAAAGCTGAATCATTTGGGAATAGCTGAATGTCTTGTGAACATTTTAAAGGTTGAATGGTGTCTCTAGCTGAAAGTAAGCTGAAGTAGTTACGTTTGAAAGAGGAGGAAGCTTTTTAATGATTTGAAAGGATTTACCATTACTTTTAATGGGAGAATAATTTGCACAAAAACCTTAATGTCTTAAAAAGTATAAAAGTGAGAAATACCAAAAGTCATAGCCATCATCTCCTGAAGGAGCTGAACGTTTTGATACCTAAATTGTAGGAATCGGTGAAAGTATGCAGAACGAGTTAAAGGCCAAAAAACGGCGGAAGAACTAAGAAGTTGATATAATAATAATAACTAGAAAAGGCTGTTCCTGCGAAACAGCAGTGAGAATGCTGAAAACCTGAATAGGGATAGCTGACCATGCTAAAAAAGCTGAAAATAGTGAAAATTTAGTAGAAAGTTATAAGCTGAAGCTTCAAAGCAACCGAAAGGTATTTTTGAAAGGGGCTGGAGCAGCATTCCAACAATGATTTGAAAGGATTTACCATTACTTTTAAAGGGAGAATAATTTGCACAAAAACCTTGATATTTTAAAAAGTATAAAAGTGAGAAATGAGAAAATACCCGCAAGCTGAAATGAATTTCAAAAATGTGTGAGTGACACAAAAGAGGCAGTGTGGAAGCTGAACTGCATCATCTGCATCATCTTAACAAAGCTAAGAGCTAAAATAGCCTACAATGCGGGAGAAGCTGAAAGCTGAACTGTTAAACAGAAGAAGTAGGCTAGCTAGTCGGAACAAGAATATTATCGTTTTAACAGCTGAAAATATAGTTGGGATAGTAATAGCAGTAGCAGATGTAGCCTACCATTGAGTGCGTTTACTCGGCTTTCTTAGTAGGATTCAATGTGTTGATGGAATGAAACATACAGCAGTAGAGCCGATACAGGAAGACACGGCGACACTTTGTTGCAGAAGGATGATGGTGCAAGTTTTGTCCGTGGAGCATACAACGATTAATAAAAAAGAATCATGTAGACGCGTTTATTGAGTAATCGCATAACTAATTACACATGTAAACGGAGTAATCGTATTATTGGCATAAACCGACAATTGCTAGTAATCGTGTTTCTCATGGTCAAGTAAACGTACCAATCACCTGTGTGAGAGACTGAGTGGTGCGTGTCTGTCGTTACGGTGATGGTGCAGCTATGATTGCTAACGCGCTGAGGGCAGAGAATAAGAGAAATGTAGCTAGAATCCACACCTCAAACAAGATAACCTAGACGCAAAACTGTACATCCAATCCAAAATATAAGGATATTTTCCGAGACCCAAGACTCTGCCGAAACCAGAGATATTCTTTATATGTCTGTGCAGTCAGAAATACGACTCTACCTGCAGTTTCAAAAACGTGTTCCTTTTGCTTTCCTGGTGCTTGTTTGTTTGGTTGCCACGGTGATGGCGCAGCTGTGATAGCTAACGAGCTAGGCAGAGAGAAAAACGAACATTTAACTAGAATCCACACCTCAAACAAGTTGACCTAGACGCAAAACTATACATCCAATCCAAAATATAAGGATATTTTCCGAGACCCAAGACTCTGCCGAAACCAGAGATGTCCTTTATATGTCTGTGCGGTCAGAAATACGACGCTATCGGCAGTTTCAAAATCTTGTTCCTTCTTGCTTTCTCTGACTGATTTTACTCACCTCTCCATTGAAGTTAGTGAGAGAATTTGAAAGGCTGCTCTCGCTTCAAGGCTCATAGCTGAAAATATGTAAATGTGAGCTCTTTAGTAGTTACATTGACTGAAAGAGGACAATTTTTCCTACATTTTAAGGTATAACTTGTTTCTGTAAGTTAAACTATATGAACGTTAGAGGAATTTGTTTGACAAATTAGTTGAATATCAGAAAAAAGGAGCAAACATTTTAATGTATTTCAAACTGTCATAATTCAAAATTGGCTGAACATTTGAAAAAGCTGAATCATTTGGGAATAGCTGAATGTCTTGTGAACATTTTAAAGGTTGAATGGTGTCTCTAGCTGAAAGTAAGCTGAAGTAGTTACGTTTGAAAGAGGAGGAAGCTTTTTAATGATTTGAAAGGATTTACCATTACTTTTAATGGGAGAATAATTTGCACAAAAACCTTAATGTCTTAAAAAGTATAAAAGTGAGAAATACCAAAAGTCATAGCCATCATCTCCTGAAGGAGCTGAACGTTTTGATACCTAAATTGTAGGAATCGGTGAAAGTATGCAGAACGAGTTAAAGGCCAAAAAACGGCGGAAGAACTAAGAAGTTGATATAATAATAATAAAGAGAAACAGGAAAACAATAGTGAGAATGCTTAACAGCATTCTCACAACTAGAAAAGGCTGTTCCTGCGAAACAGCAGTGAGAATGCTGAAAACCTGAATGGGGATAGCTGACCATGCTAAAAAAGCTGAAAATAGTGAAAATTTAGTAGAAAGTTATAAGCTGAAGCTTCAAAGCAACCAAAAGGTATTTTTGAAAGGGGCTGGAGCAGCATTCCAACAATGATTTGAAAGGATTTACCATTACTTTTAAAGGGAGAATAATTTGCACAAAAACCTTAATATTTTAAAAAGTATAAAAGTGAGAAATGATAAAATACCCGCAAGCTGAAATGAATTTCAAAAATGTGTGAGTGACACAAAAGAGGCAGTGTGGAAGCTGAACTGCATCATCTGCATCATCTTAACAAAGCTAACAGCTAAAATAGCCTACAATTCGGGAGAAGCTGAAAGCTGAACTGTTAAACAGAAGAAGTAGGCTAGCTAGTCGGAACAAGAATATTATCGTTTTAACAGCTGAAATTATAGTTGGGATAGTAATAGCAGTAGCAGATGTAGCCTACCATTGAGTGCGTTTACTCGGCTTTCTTAGTAGGATTCAATGTGTTGATGGAATGAAACATACAGCAGTAGAGCCGATACAGGAAGACACGGCGACACTTTGTTGCAGAAGGATGATGGTGCAAGTTTTGTCCGTGGAGCATACAACGATTAATAAAAAAGAATCATGTAGATGCGTTTATTGAGTAATCGCATAACTAATTACACATGTAAACGGAGTAATCGTATTATTGGCATAAACCGACAATTGCTAGTAATCGTGTTTCTCATGGTCAAGTAAACGTACCAATGACCTGTGTGAGAGACTGAGTGGTGCGTGTCTGTCGTTACGGTGATGGTGCAGCTATGATTGCTAACGCGCTGAGGGCAGAGAATAAGAGAAATGTAGCTAGAATCCACACCTCAAACAAGATAACCTAGACGCAAAACTGTACGTCCAATCCAAAATATAAGGATATTTTCCGAGACCCAAGACTCTGCCGAAACCAGAGATATTCTTTATATGTCTGTGCAGTCAGAAATACGACTCTACCTGCAGTTTCAAAAACGTGTTCCTTTTGCTTTCCTGGTGCTTGTTTGTTTGGTTGCCACGGTGATGGCGCAGCTGTGATAGCTAACGAGCTAGGCAGAGAGAAAAACGAACATTTACCTAGCATCCACACCTCAAACAAGTTGACCTAGACGCAAAACTATACGTCCAATCCAAAATGTAAGGATATTTTCCGAGACCCAAGACTCTGCCGAAACCAGAGATGTCCTTTATATGTCTGTGCGGTCAGAAATACGACTCTATCGGCAGTTTCAAAATCTTGTTCCTTCTTGCTTTCTCTGACTGATTTTACTCACCTCTCCATTGAAGTTAGTGAGAGAATTTGAAAGGCTGCTCTCGCTTCAAGGCTCATAGCTGAAAATCTGTAAATGTGAGCTCTTTAGTAGTTACATTGGCTGAAAGAGGACAATTTTTCCTACATTTTAAGGTATAACTTGTTTCTGTAAGTTAAACTATATGAACGTTAGAGGAATTTGTTTGACAAATTAGTTGAATATCAGAAAAAGAGCAGCAAGCAGAGTGTGCCACTCTGCTTGCTGCTCGTTCATAAAAATCAAGAAGGAGCAAACATTTTAATGTATTTCAAACTGTCATAATTCAAAATTGGCTGAACATTTGAAAAAGCTGAATCATTTGGGAATAGCTGAATGTCTTGTGAACATTTTAAAGGTTGAATGGTGTCTCTAGCTGAAAGTAAGCTGAAGTAGTTACGTTTGAAAGAGGAGGAAGCTTTTTAATGATTTGAAAGGATTTACCATTACTTTTAATGGGAGAATAATTTGCACAAAAACCTTAATGTCTTAAAAAGTATAAAAGTGAGAAATACCAAAAGTCATAGCCATCATCTCCTGAAGGAGCCGAACGTTTTGATACAAAAGTTGTAGGAATCGGTTAAAGTATGCAGAACGAGTTAAAGGCCAAAAAACGGCGGAAGAACTAAGAAGTTGATATAATAACTAGAAAAGGCTGTTCCTGCGAAACAGCAGTGAGAATGCTGAAAACCTGAATGGGGATAGCTGACCATGCTAAAAAAGCTGAAAATAGTGAAAATTTAGTAGAAAGTTATAAGCTGAAGCTTCAAAGCAACCGAAAGGTATTTTTGAAAGGGGCTGGAGCAGCATTCCAACAATGATTTGAAAGGATTTACCATTACTTTTAAAGGGAGAATAATTTGCACAAAAACCTTAATATTTTAAAAAGTATAAAAGTGAGAAATGAGAAAATACCCGCAAGCTGAAATGAATTTCAAAAATGTGTGAGTCACACAAAAGAGGCAGTGTGGAAGCTGAACTGCATCATCTTAACAAAGCTAAGAGATAAAATAGCCTACAATGTGGGAGAAGCTGAAAGCTGAACTGTTAAACAGAAGAAGAAGTAGGCTAGCTAGTCGTAACAAGAATATTATCGTTTTAACAGATTAAATTATAGTTGGGATAGTATTAGCAGTAGCAGATGTAGCCTATGCGTTTACTCGGCTTTCTTAGTTGGATTCAATGTGTTGATGGAATGAAACATACAGCAGTAGGGCCGATACAGGAAGACACGGCGACACTTTGTTGCAGAAGGATGATGGTGCAAGTTTTGTCCGTGGAGCATACAACGATTAATAAAAAAGAATCATGTAGACGCGTTTATTGAGTAATCGCATAACTAATTACACATGTAAACGGAGTAATCGTATTATTGGCATAAACCGACAATTGCTAGTAATCGTGTTTCTCATGGTCAAGTAAACGTACCAATCACCTGTGTGAGAGACTGAGTGGTGCGTGTCTGTTACAGTGATGGTGCAGCTATGATTGCTAACGCGCTGAGGGCAGAGAATAAGAGAAATGTAGCTAGAATCCACACCTCAAACAAGATAACCTAGACGCAAAACTGTACATCCAATCCAAAATATAAGGATATTTTCCGAGACCCAAGACTCTGCCGAAACCAGAGATATTCTTTATATGTCTGTGCAGTCAGAAATAAGACTCTACCTGCAGTTTCAAAAACGTGTTCCTTTTGCTTTCCTGGTGCTTGTTTGTTTGGTTGCCACGGTGATGGCGCAGCTGTGATAGCTAACGAGCTAGGCAGAGAGAAAAACGAACATTTACCTAGCATCCACACCTCAAACAAGTTGACCTAGACGCAAAACTATACGTCCAATCCAAAATATAAGGATATTTTCCGAGACCCAAGACTCTGCCGAAACCAGAGATGTCCTTTATATGTCTGTGCGGTCAGAAATACGACTCTATCGGCAGTTTCAAAATCTTGTTCCTTCTTGCTTTCTCTGACTGATTTTACTCACCTCTCCATTGAAGTTAGTGAGAGAATTTGAAAGGCTGCTCTCGCTTCAAGGCTCATAGCTGAAAATCTGTAAATGTGAGCTCTTTAGTAGTTACATTGGCTGAAAGAGGACAATTTTTCCTACATTTTAAGGTATAACTTGTTTCTGTAAGTTAAACTATATGAACGTTAGAGGAATTTGTTTGACAAATTAGTTGAATATCAGAAAAAGAGCAGCAAGCAGAGTGTGCCACTCTGCTTGCTGCTCGTTCATAAAAATCAAGAAGGAGCAAACATTTTAATGTATTTCAAACTGTCATAATTCAAAATTGGCTGAACATTTGAAAAAGCTGAATCATTTGGGAATAGCTGAATGTCTTGTGAACATTTTAAAGGTTGAATGGTGTCTCTAGCTGAAAGTAAGCTGAAGTAGTTACGTTTGAAAGAGGAGGAAGCTTTTTAATGATTTGAAAGGATTTACCATTACTTTTAATGGGAGAATAATTTGCACAAAAACCTTAATGTCTAAAAAAGTATAAAAGTGAGAAATACCAAAAGTCATAGCCATCATCTCCTGAAGGAGCTGAACGTTTTGATACCTAAATTGTAGGAATCGGTGAAAGTATGCAGAACGAGTTAAAGGCCAAAAAACGGCGGAAGAACTAAGAAGTTGATATAATAATAAAGAGAAACAGGAAAACAATAGTGAGAATGCTTAACAGCATTCTCACAATAAAGAGAAACAGGAAAACAATAGTGAGAATGCTTAACAGCATTCTCACAATAAAGAGAAACAGGAAAACAATAGTGAGAATGCTTAACAGCATTCTCACAATAATAATAAAGAGAAACAGGAAAACAATAGTGAGAATGCTTAACAGCATTCTCACAATAAAGAGAAACAGGAAAACAATAGTGAGAATGCTTAACAGCATTCTCACAATAAAGAGAAACAGGAAAACAATAGTGAGAATGCTTAACAGCATTCTCACAATAATAAAGAGAAACAGGAAAACAATAGTGAGAATGCTTAACAGCATTCTCACAATAATAAATAAATATATATGTGAGAGAACAAAGGTTGTGCTCTCGCCGAAGGCTTGAGCACACCCAATAATATATATGTGAGAGAACAAAGGTTGTGCACACCCAATTATATCCCCTTTGTTATTCGACAGTCAGAAAACGTGAGCTATCTCATAATATTTGTTCTCAACAAACAACAAACTTTACATCAAAGTCTATAAATAAAGTATGCTTAAATCCTGTGGTACATTAATGTATAGTCTGATGACTGAGAAAATTATGTCCATTTCTTTGCTTCTGCAGGTAAACTTGTTGATTATGAATTTGATTAGGATTATAGTATCAAATATTTACACTGAACATACATGCTTTGCATGGTTCTCTGGAGGTAGCGGGAGGTACAGTCATAAACAACATCAAACATCCCAGTCTGCTGTGAACGTCACAACACTCACATCTCTCCTTCTCAGACAGACATTGCTCCTTTTTCATACTATAAGTCTTAGATGTATTGTCTTCTCAAAAGCAGACATCCCAACTCTCGCCGAAGAGTTCTCACCTCCCTGAAATGAGTTTTTGCAGGTTGTCCCCCAAGAATAACTATTAAACCGTATTCCAGATAAATCAACCGGCAATTTACTCAAACTACGGAAGTGTAACTGGTGTGAATCGGTGAAACTCACTCCTCAGGTATGTAAGAGGGCACCTGCGTCAACAAAGAGCTAGCTTTTCTTTGGCGTAGTTGGTAGTGGTTGCACTTGGCAGTCCAGAGGTGGCAGGTTCGACTCCCGATGGCAGATGACTCTTACACCCCCGTTACAGAAGCACCACGGAATTGGGGCTTCAGGAGAGAGGTCATACTCGAACCCCATTGGCTCACAGAACTAGGGGTCTCAAGTGGGAGGTCATTATCACTCCCCATTGGTCCTCAGTCTAGGGCCTGAGGAGATAGGTCTGTCGTTGGACCCTTCTCGAAAATGGACCAGGTGAACACCTAAACCACTGTGAATCAGCTGAAGGCTATGGAGTACCACACTACTGAAGTAAATAACAATGACACTTACATGAAAATGTTAAAACAAATTATATTACAGTTACCAAGTGATAATAATAAATATGGTAGGCTACCAATCGCTGTGGTAATTTAGATGTAGTTACTCTAGCATAGCATAGTCCAATCACAGAAAAAAAGCGGAGTAGGATATCACATCGCCTCTGCCTACAGCTGGAAAAGGCTTGGATTCATATTCACACATTCATGTTTCCTCAAGACTGACACTGGGCCTCCCCATTATCACAAGCAGAGGGGGGCGTTCTGCCTCGCACATAGAAACTCCATCTCTACTACTGAGACACAAAGACTAAGTGTAAATGTGAAATAGCTACCCAATCTCTGGAGATTGTTCCGTGCATGTGCACCAAGCCCTTTTAACGTGTGTATGCTGCCACCTTGTGTTGTACAAAATAATTACATTTGAGAAAACCTGCCACCAGGTGTCTCACCAATACACAGTATATAGTTTCAAGTTTTTATTGTCAGGTGCACAGAACAACACAAGGTCAGACTGGGCACTGAAATTCTTGGGACAAGACAACGCATGCAACCTAGCATAACATAACATATAAGTAATAGGAACATAGATTCCTACATACATAGACATAGACATCTATGGTAAACTCAAATAAAATTGAATAAAATAAAAATAGAATAATAAACATCAATAATAAACAAAAAAGTATGCAATATACAATGTGCTAGATCTCTTTTACACATAATGACCTATATTAACCTAAAACAAGACCTATACTAACCTAAGACAAAAGAGGTCTCACCATATAAAATTAGCGACATCTCTCTCCATGTATGTGTACAAATAGCATACGAATGACATAGCTTCGTGCTAATTATCATCCTATAATTTGTCTTTTTTTCTTTAACTCTACATAGTTTTTGACAAAAATGATAATTTCCCCGTGTGTGTGTGTGCGTGCGTATGAAAAACACAGAGGGAGACAGAGAGAGGAAGAGAGGGAGAGGGAGAGAGAGAGAGAGGGGGGGGGAGAGAGAGAAAGAGAGAGAGGGAGGGAGAGAGAGAGGGGAAGGTAGGGGCAATGACCATTTATTCTACAATCGCTCCAGTCCGCTGTTAAGAGAACTTGGTAAAACTTAAAAGAATATTGAGGCTTTAGGAAATCAACAAAAGTTTCAGCAGCCTACTTGAAATTGAGGGGAAATCATATGTTTTGGAAACGGTTTAAAGGACACCTTTTAACAGCTTCACCAGCGTGGCTGTGGCTAACTTATGCTGCTTTTAATCGCGTCTCTGTTTGGAACAGGTGATAAGTGAGCGTGACTAGAAGACAATACCTGAAAAAGGAGCCACACACGCACATTAACCACCCAGGTAAAATGTCTTATGTATGTTCATTTTCTAAAATAGCCTCAAGTATTAGGCTATAAAGTCTATGATGTGCTTTGCTAGTAAACGATAGCCTATTAGCCATAGGCTACAGTATAGAACATTTTCAGTTTTCAATGAAATGTTTTCTTTTCTAAATGTCATTTTTGTATGAATTAGCATTTGGTATTAGGCATTAGAGTTTAACAGCTGCCGGACACCTGTGCTGTTATCTCTGTCGTAACTCGCCTTCCCCAAAATTGTGTTTGTGTGTTTTCTAAAAGTTGTGTGAAAGCAACCCTAGGTTTGAGGATTTGATGCAACTAACGTTAGCTAGTCTGTGAGATGGTAGTTTCCACGAAACTATCTCAAATTGCTTTTTCGAAAACTTAATCTAGACTCTACATTATCCTCAATTTATTAGCTAGTTATTTTTAACGTAGAGAAATAGTCGTAACATGTTCTATAAGACAGACATTTCGTAAACGTTGTTTTTTTGTGAGGTGAATAGTTAAAGTTAGGTAAAATGTATTCATTTGCATGTGCTTGACTTCACTCTCCCTGAACACAGACCCCGTAGTCAATGTGAGCATGGTGGGCCACGCGCATGTTTTTGGTCAGCAGCAGGAACTATACTGCAATAGCTCAGCGACAGGCTGCCCTCACTTAACAAGCAATTGACTCTCCTTGCCACCCAGCATCAGCTCACATAATTAGCGGATTTGTAATGCAAATTATATTACAAAAGCCTAATTACATTTTAAACGCATCAAATAAAGTAGCATGTCTGTCATGAAGTTAAGCAGCTGCACCGAGACAGAGATAACGAGCATCCGCCGCCACCACCGGTCCCCGGATTTGGTCAGTTAGACGCTCGTCTTCAACTCAGCGTAATGTGAGCCAACAAGGGCACAGGCGAACAGTCTGGCACAGCATAAACAGATCAAACGTCTGGGACTATACGGTCGCTATTAAAAAGCTTGGCGCTGTTAGGAATGGAGGAAACGTTGTTAACAGAGAAGCTGGTGTTAACTCTTAAAGTTAAACTTCTAAAGTTGAAGCTCAAACATGGGTATGATTTCGAAAAAACGGTGTTTATTGAACCGTTACACACTACCTATGTGGGTTTGGGTGAATGAATAAGGTTAAGGATCGATTTGCACATATCCTCAACAATGATCAAGTTGACGTCACCAGGTGACGTCACCTAACGGTGCAATTTTTTGACCCTCACCTTTGTTTATTCAAGTTTCGTCTCCATTCAAAGAGTCAATATTTGTCTTCAGGCGTCATAAATGATTTACAGAGGGGCCTGGGTCTGGAACGTTTGGAAATTACGCCGCTTTTATTGTCCTCTAACATGCTTATTCACTTTCAAAGTGTGTTAAACATAGTGTTACACACAACATTGGAAATTACCCTCACTTCTCTTTGTATGATTTGTTTGCTAATGTGAGCAAATAGGTGTTGAGTCACATCAGTGTCTGGATCTGTGTCCTCCTGACTCATGTTTACCTGACTGGGTGTATCAGGAGTCTGACAGCCTGACGCGATTCTCACCTCACCTTCTTAAGACGCCCTCCTCCTCTAACCTCTTCCACTCTCTCCTCCTCCTCTAACCTCTTCCACTCTCTCCTCCTCCTCTAACCTCTTCCACTCTCTCCTCCTCCTCTAACCTCTTCCACTCTCTCCTCCTCCTCTAACCTCTTCCACTCTCTCCTCCTCCTCCTCAGTGTGAACAGGTGCTGCTGCAGCCCACTAGCCCGCGCAGCCAAGACTCCACAACAGCTTCCCTCTTCCGACCGTGGTCACCATGGCTACCACGACCCCTCCCCAGGGATGCGGTATCGGCGTGAGCTCCCTCTACTACAACCTGTGTGACCTGGGGTCAGCGTGGGGCATCGTGCTGGAGTCGTTCGCGGGGGCGGGCGTGGTGGCTTCCTTCGTGGTCCTGGTGGTGGTTCTGGCCAGCCTGCCCTTCGTGACGGACAAGAACCGCAAGAACTCGGTGGGGCTCCTGGTGGGCTTCCTGATCTGCACCCTGGGCCTGTTCGGGCTCACCTTCGCCTTCATCGTGGGGAAGAACCTCTCCACCTGTGCCGCCCGGAGGTTCCTGTTCGGGGTGCTGTTCGCCGGCTGCTTCGCCTGTCTGCTGATGCAGTGCGTCCGGTTGAACCTGCTGGCCAGGCGGGGCCAGGGGCCCCGGGGCTGGGCGCTGTGCCTGGGGGCGTTGGGGCTGTGGTTGGTGGAGGTGGTCATCAACACCGAGTGGCTGATCATCACCGTGGTGCGCTACCCGCTGCCGCCCCTCAACGCCACGGCCGCGCTCGGCGTCGCCACGGACACCCCGTGTAACATCGCCAACGTGGACTTCGTCATGGCCCTCATCTACGTGCTGAACCTGCTGCTGGCCGTGGTGGTGGCGGCTGTGCCCGCCCTGACGGGGAAGCACAAGCAGTGGCGCCAGGCGGGCGCCTTCATCCTGCTCACCGGCCTGCTGTCGGCGGCCATCTGGGTGGCCTGGATCGTCATGTTCGTCTACGGCAACGGGAAGAAAGGGGGTCCCACGTGGGACGACCCCACCCTGGCCATCGCCCTGGTGACCAACGCCTGGGTGTTCCTCATCCTGTACATCATCCCCGAGCTGTGCTCCCTCACCCAGGAGGAGGAGGAGGAGGGCCAGCCAGGCTTCGGAGAGGACCTCTACCCCAGCCGAGGGGTGGGCTACGAGACCATCCTGAAGGAGCACAGCGGACAGAACATGTTCATGGAAAACAAGGCTTTCTCCATGGACGAGCCCAACTCAGGTGTGTACATTTACATTTAGTCATTTAGCAGACGCTCTTGTCCAGAGCGACTTACAGTAAGTACAGGGACATTCCCCCGAGGCAAGTAGGGTGAAGTGCCTTACCCAAGGACACAACGTCATTTTTCACGGCCGGGAATCGAACCAGCAACCTTCAGATTACTAGCCCGTTTGTGCGTGTACATACGCACAAACACGCACGCCGACCAATTTTGTGATCGCCGAGTAATCATAAAGAGGTAATTAATGGGTCTCCCTAAACAGCAAGGTGTTTTGACTTGCTGGAACATCCCACACAGACATCTATCACCCCTAACAACACCTTGTTCATTAGAAGGGCCACTGGGGCTTGCTTCATTGCACATGAGGAACGTTGAATGCTAATGACTGGGAACAACTCTCGTGCGTGGCTCTGACCTTGTTTGATAGTTCTGCTTTGATAAATCAGCCTTTTCAGTTCAGAAATATGACCTTCACATGTTCATGAGACAAAACATCCAGATCAGGTTGAGTGGCCGATTCAAAGAACAACAATAAACACAGGTTCCTGGAATCAGTGAGAAAGAGCAGAAAGGCAAGCGAAGGACACACAGTTGAAGAGCTGTGAGACGGTTCTATGTTTTCCAAATCCACGTGCTGACCCCCTCTGAATTTGATATGCTGATGTTTTGATCTGGTTGGCGGCTGGTATCAGATCCAGAGGTCCCAGACTGGACAGGCTGTACCTGCACTACTCCCTCAGGCCAGCCTGGCCTCGCCAGCACTGAGAACCATGAGACTGGCACCCTGTTGGCTTCATGCCCCAACACCCGACGGATCGTTTCCTGATCTACAGTTAAATGAGCTCCTCTCCCTCACACAGTCGCACAACTATCGATTCAATATGAATTTGACTATTTGTTTTCATGTGCCATTAGGTCGTTCAAACTGGATATAATATCTTATAAGATCCATAATTACTTTTATAACCTCGAGAAAACAGGTCTGTATCGGGTAGCACCAGGAAATGCAAAGCGACACTGTGTTTGTAATGAACCCTGTAATTTTGTGTTAAATTGAGGATGTTAAACCAGATTTAGGATTTAAAAACTAAAACCTTCCACCTCACATTTTCTCCCATACATTCCATTTCCATTCTGTGCAAATGATTCACAGGAAGATGCATTACTTGTGAGTTAATGAATGGCTTGTACAGACCAAGAATCCTAACCAGAACAACACACACACACACACACACACAACCCTCTAATTCAGATACATCACACACAGCCTGTGTTTGCGTTACCATGTCACCGTGGTAACTGAGGCGTGGCAGCCAACTGTATCGTTGTTGGTTGGTATGTCACAGGGGCACCAGGGCATTTCCACCTGTGGGAACAAAACAAACTCACGGATTTATGTTTGTCTCAGGACACACAGTTGAGTACACAGACAGGATAATGTCCCTCTGCATCTGTTGTTTATAAGGTTGTCACAGCAACCACGTAGGTAAAGTTCGGTTGGGCACTATTACGGTTGGGGGTCAGATGGCTGAGCAGTTAGGGAATCGGGCTACCAATCAGAAGGTTGCTGGTTCGATTCCCGGCCGTGCAAAAAAAATGACGTTGTGTCCTTGGGCAAGGCACTTCACCCTACTTGCCTCGGGTAGAATGTCCCTGTACTTACTGTAAGTCGCTCTGGATAAGAGCGTCTGCTAAATGTACTATTTTGGGCGATTGTTACGGGTTGTCAAAAGCAAACTTGGTTAATGTAAATATGTAGGAAGATTAAGATACGTAACAGGGCAGAGACTACAGCATGACTCGTGATTCTGTTTGGGTATAAATATAAGGATCTGTGTTGTTGTTCCTCCCAGGGAACAAGCCGGTGTCTCCCTACAGCGGGTACAGCGGGCAGCTACGCAACTCTGTGTACCAGCCGACAGAGCTGGCCCTCATCAGCAAGGGAAGGGTGAATGTGAGTACTGACCTTGCCTGGCTACACACTCACATACACACTGGCACATCTATGCTACACACTGACACCACACACTTGGACGCACACGCTCTCACACACACACACTAGAACACACGTTACACACATACTCACACACACACTCACACACACACAGGGAGGGGTTCTATAAACAAGTGCAGAGGACCTTTTCGGGGGTTGTTGATTACGCTAGTCTTGTTTAGTCCTGGGGGTGGTGCTAATCTTGTTGTTACCATGACGCCAGCCGCCGCAGACGGAGCTGTCGTATCACACGGCCATTCCTCGGGCCTCCACCACCTCCTCTGCCTCCCCGGCCACCAGCGGGGCCAGCACCCTCTCCCTGCACGCCGAGCAGGGGGCCTCCGACACACACAGCCAAGCCACCAACAGCGTAGGTGGAGAACTGGCCCTGAAAACCATCCTGCCGCCTCCCCCCCCGCCACCTCCACCTCTCCTCCTGTCCACTGTCGTCCGAACTCTCTCCCTCCTCCCAAGCGCTCCTTTCAAACCCTGCTGTAGCCATAGCAACTTTTTAGTATTTTTTTTCAACAGGTTTGATTCTGAATGGCCTCTTTGTGTCGGCCTTCACCTTGAGGAGAGGGTTCTATCTCTCCCAGCCACCTGCCTCCTCCTGCTGCTGGACACTTCATACTGACTCTGCCTCTTCCACGCTCCCTCCCGCGTCCCTCTCTCCTTTTCTCCCCCGCCCCTCCCCCCTCTGTGTCTTTGTCTCGCGGCGAGATTGAGAGATGGACTCTTACGTTTGTAGCGGCGAGTTTTGTCTTCTCGTACTTCCTGCTTCCTGCCGCTCTGTCCTTCCAACCTCGGTGCTGAACTCAGCCCTTCTATGCTGTTTGAACACATGCTTAGGGCGGGATACGCTTTTAATGATGTGGTGGATGGCAATAGTAGCATTGGTTACCCTAATCTAACAACATGACCTCTCTCATCCTCCTTAGGGTAACGGACTTCATAGGAAACCCCAGTGGTGAACAGAACCAATACTTCAATCAAGACTCCATTACCCAGTTTCCATTACATCTGTTGACTGTTTGGCTGTTGTCACGCCAGCCTTTTAGCTGGCTCTAAAGGCTCAAAACCCAGACTCTGCAGGTAGAGGTTTGGATGTGCATGCCATTCTCTATAGATGGACAATTCCTATCCATTTGTCTGTCCAGACAGGACAGGACAGCCACATATTTGGAAGCCAGACCATGTTGTGATCCCCTAGCTTTGGGGTAGAACAATGCCTTTAGCAGAGGTCACCAGAACTGAGAGTGAGAACTCAGCTGAACACCACCAAACAGATGAGGTGTGATCACGCTGACATGGCAGAATGCTGGAAGAGAATAGTATCCCTGAGCATGGGGTGTATGTTGACGCATACACACACTAACACACACACAAACAAGTTCATACCAGTCACTGAAGTGGACGTGCTTTGGACAGCAGGGTCCTCCAAACGAAAGGAGCGACAGCTGGGATGGAATATACCACCTACTTTAATCCCGGGGGTGGGTGAATGCTGGAACACTCCATGCCTGGACCCATTGACAAGTTACGTTAATCACAGAAATACCTCTCGAAACCAAAGTTTAAGATTAAGTAGTTTAGTAGTTTGCACTTTCAAGATTGATAGACAGTTCACAGTATGTGTCATAAATATTAGTGCCTGGCTTTTTGATATCACTAAGAGAGTTCACATAGCATATTAAGCCACGTAAATCAATGTACATTTGTTGTAAAGAACGTATTGTATTGTATAAAACACGTATGGTTATCTGGATCTGAATATTGAAACAAAAATATTCACAGCACACTCTTGTGCAACTTTCAAGACCTAATATTTAAACAGCCAATAAATTATGTTTTCAAATTACAAATTAATTTGTTGATTGACATACCAACAGCTAATGATCCTTTCAATGTTTAGTTTTTTCGCAATAAAATAAATATTCACTGGTGAAATACCGTCCTTACGTAATATTTTCTGAAAAGGAACAACTGTTGTGCAGGTCAGTGACGCGCTGCTGAAGGTGCTATCTCAACGGATAATCTTGTGGGTGAAAAATTACTTCATGCTGCCTCCTTTACATAGGTCATCATCATATTCACCTGTGATAAGGCTGTCGAACTCCCACCTGGGTGACATCAGACACATCTAGAAGGTTCCAGGTAGAGGTCGTTTCAGGCCCGGATTACGCAACCCTGAGAGCCACAGTGGAGGATCAAGCACAGATCAAAAAGTATTTTGGTGGTTAGTGCAGTTAGCGGTCATGAGAAAAACTGACATGCAGTACAATACATTCTGTGTGCCGAAACCATGACATCCAAATTCAGCCTTGCCTATTTACATTGTTACATTTCCTCATTGTATCAATGCGATCACAGTGATGTGGTTGCAGACTCCAGGAAAAAATGAAATGAGGAAGGTCTTTTCCAACTTACTCTTGTGTTTCTTCACTGTGACAACTGTCATTTGAACAGGACAAATATAATCCCTGCACAGTAGTTCATCTTTAAACCCTAAAGTGTAATTAATCACCGTTGTTGCTAACTGTTATCAGTCGTCAGAGACATTCTCATTGTCACTAAGGTTATCAATAACCACCAAAGGTTATCATTTGTTTACATGGACACAATTATGAGGTTTTATTATCTGGCCAAGCCTGCTAATGTCTGCTATGACGACGTCAGCTGCTAGCGCCACCCTTCACTGAACAATAATGCCAGCATATTTGCATTTGCATTACATTCTATCAACGTTGGTGCGTGGTGGAGGAAAAAACGGAGCCATGTAAAATGGCCAAACATTTTCTATCACCCATCTAACATTAGGAAATCCAGCTCAGTCCATATCTGTTCCCTTTCCTGAAAACACAAACATTCACCACAAGAATGCCCTGACCCGCGTCCGTTCCCTGACGCCCCCACCTTCCTCTCTGGGTCTCAGGTTTCAGTCTGTACCCTGATACTGCAACCCCACCCCTGGTACTGCACTGCTTCAGGGCGGATTCAGGAACACCCTGGGCAGCTCTGGTCAAGCAGCAGAGAAGTGATTTATAATTGTTTACCATCGGCACTCTGGCTGCCGCTGGGCCTTGATAACCTCCAAAAGGAGGGGCCGAGGCCCAGAGCTCAACGACATGTACACTGCCAAACACTGGAAGTTCCCTCAATGTCCCCCTGGTGCTAATGTCGTAGCTTGAGAGCTCAAATTTGGGTTCTTCTCAGCCTCCCATATCCGAGGTGCGAGAGGCAACAAAGGGTCATGGGAGACGTCGCTGCAGGCTGGTTCAGGAACAGATCGTACAGGTAATTTGATGAGCATTCTCTGAGGACTAAAACACAGACTGAACAAAGACTGAGCACAGCAGGTTTTGGAACCCGTGGTATATGTTCTGTTATGGGGATGGTGGAGAAATGATTGAAGAGAGATCTGTTATGTCATAGCAGGAAGATGAACAGGATGGCCCTGGCTCTTTGGGTTACAGCCAGAGATGGCAAAAGTGCACACATCCTTCTCTCAAGTAGAAGTACAGATACTCATGTGACTACACTTTTTCACGCAAGTTAGAGTAAAGCAGTGTGGGGGTTTTTTCGCAAATATGTTTTCAACCCTTTAGAAAATATTTTCTGCACCTTTCGAAAGTTTTTTTTAAAGTAAAAAAAAAAAGAAATGTCAAACTTCCCATATCCGAGGTGCGAGAGCAACAAAGGGTCATGTGAGACGTCGCTGCAGGCTGGTTCAGGAACAGATCGTACAGGTAATGTGACGAGCATTCTCTGAGGACTAAAACAACTTTTTCCCAAACTTTTTTTCAAAAGAAATGTCAACCTTTTGCCATCAGAAAAATAAATAGTGGAGTACAGTACTGATACCAGAAAAATCTACTTAAGTAAAGTAACAAAGTATTTGTATTTGGTTACTTCCCATCTCTGGTAACAGCAAACATTTAACTCCTCAAACATCATCCGGTTGGAGGCATGGATTTATTTGGAAACAACAAATGGAATCCACCCTGAGAAGGAGAGATACTGCACGATTCACCTCCTTCGGAAATCCTCAAAATTTCACATTTTGAAATGTGAATATCAGAAACTGTCTTGATTCACCGAGAGAGATATAAAGCAGTCCTATTTCATGTATTCTCTGTAGTAGTAGGTGGTTGAAGAGTCCTGTGTCTACCCCATAAAGCAGTGCTGGTTGTGTTACCGTACCTGTGTGTGTTTGTGTGTGATTAGTGCTCTGGCTGTGGCTGCTGCCTGCTCATACTTCAGATATCTGGGTGTCCAGACATCCTAAGAGACCGCCGCCTGAGTCTCTCTGAGTCACAGGAATTAGCTTGGCTGACCGGTCACAGCTTAAGATAGTAAACATACCTGTGTCATTCAGTGGACTATCAGAGCACCACTGAGAGCTGAATGATGCCAGTGGAAAAAGCAACACCATTCCTAGATAACATTTTATTACTGGGAGGAAACATGACTCCCAAGCATGCTCAACAAAGGGTGCAGTCTCTCTGACAACACACACCGCACCTGTAGGCAAACATGGAACTGTTTGTTCCATGCGTTATGCACATGTCTTTCATGCAAAAGGAACAGCTAAGCCACATAGAACAAAGTCTGAAACATATTTAGACATTAATAACTCCCAGTTATATGACTGTGTTCGCTCCTAATTCAAATGTATATATTTATTGTGTAAGAGGACCTTTGCCTAAGTGAGACTCTGGTTGATGTCATAGCAACAGAGTCCAGAGTTATTATTCATACTCTACATTTAGGGGTCCACATGGGTGGTCCAAGCTTGTTGACTGCCCCCCGCTGCCCCCCTCCCCAGACTGCCCCCCGCTGCCCCCCTCCCCAGACTGCCCCCCGCTGCCCCCCTCCCCAGACTGCCCCCGTGCCCAGCATGTTCTCTGACCCACAGTGTGCCCTGAGCTGAGGCAGCACAGGGCCTCTGATGAAAGCCCCACTGTCCCGACAACGTAACACCACCTCCAGCCTCGCCCCCCATCCTCCGGCCCCCACACTCCCACACGGGCCCCCCAGCCTCCGGCCCCCACACTCCAGCCCCTGACCACAGCCACACGGGCCCCTTTGCAAACTGAAAACCAACAGCAGGACCAGATCCAGCCATTGACAAGTCCACATCCGGGGCCAACACGGAGCCAAAGTCAACATTTCCTGGCTTTCCTGAATGCTTATTTCCAAGTCATTAATGGATCTGTGAGTAATGAAAGCTGAACTATAAAGGCCCCCCCCCCCCCCCCCCCCGCTGGGTTCATGAAGACTGAGACGTGCCTTGGAACTATTTTGATTCACCACCCATTACCTGCTTTTGAAACAACCCTTCTCCATGTTCCCTCGTTCTGGGATGAATCTCCATCCTGTTAGCAAACAGGCTTACATCATCACCACGCCCGTGACCTCATGGCAGAGGCCCGGAGAGAGTGTTGGGTGAAGTGTTAAATGCAGTCAGGTTACATGCTAGAAGATGGCATGCTTTGTATTCAGACACACTCAAGTTGCTGAGTCAGTATGCAAAACTCAAGATCCCTGTTCTGATCTTTGGATCAATCGGAACATGTTTTATCCGTGCCACACGAGACTGTTGATCATCACCTTTATTTAGTAACTTCACACTGTGTCAGTGGCTTACGCAAACAGACAGATCCCTTGTTTTTAAGCACGTAAAGGTTCAGCAGGCAAATGTCACTGCCGCACGGCACCAAAATAGTGAGACATGGCACATCCCTTGTGGACAGCCCGCCGAACCTGAAGAGGAAGTCAGAAGGGTGAAGAGGGTTCTCGATGCTGAGTCTGAAAGAGAATAAGAAATGAAAGTGCTGTGTGTTTCTATAGGTCAGGAGACACCCCCTGGAAATCAACCGGATATTCACCTGTACAAGTTTCAGAGGGAACACATGAACACCTGTTCCCCTGTGGGCTGCTCACAGTTCCACTGTGAGCCTAATTGGAGTTTTCTGATGACTTCTCATCCATGTTTGTCTCGTTATCCGGCGAGGCCCTCTGTGGAAAAGGCTTTTGTTTTTGCACAATCATTATCATTACAGATAAGATGCTCGCGCCACTGGGCACAGAGGGCTCTACAGATTTGGATTTAACTGTCAATCAGTCCACCATTAAAATACACATCATATCACCCAGGATAACTATCAAACACAATTATATAGCCCACATGCATTCTTAACTCTTCATCGAGGATTTATATCATGATCTATTTCCTCTTCCTGTCACATGATAATCCAGGTCCCTGCTCTCTGTGTTTTCCCTTGTGCATGCTCGTCCGGACAGGTGAGGGGTGTGTGAGCGGTGTCATTGAGATGGTCACTGGGAGCTGTGGTGTAGCTGCTGCTGCACAACCTGGGGCGGATGAACACTGTGGTCTTTGTGTGTGTGGGACAAAGCCAGTCCTGTGTCTCCGTTAGTCAGGACACGTGCACCTTGAGGTCGGACGGAACACTGCCGTGCAACTTCCTGTCACCTGCTGTCTCATCCTCTTGCCCTTCACGGTTCCACGCTTCCTCTGCCTCCGAACGCCTTAAAAATCAGTGGAGAAGGTGTTTGGTTTAAATCATACTTCAAAACCTGTTGACCCCGACGGATCAAGTTGGTTGTGGACAAGGTCCAGCAGATAGTGTGGCAAACGGAGGACTTTTAAATCTGCGGGTTCTGCGATGGTTCTACCCACTGCCTATTCTTGGAGGAACTTCACGGAGCTTCAGGTGTGGAACCGAACTGTTGACACAACTGCAGTGAACCCGCATGGGTCAGGCCCGTGGCCGCCAAAGCTTTTGCACATACAGATTAAACCAACAGACCACCCCCGGATATTCAAATGTTGTGGTGGACGGGCAGAGATTTGTGGGATTCAAACACTATGACCCTTGACAGCTGTCCTCTTTCAGTAGCTATCCCTCTTCCCTGGCGTTGTATGACACATAGCGGGCTGAAGTAGGGAATGTGCAGTCCTGGTTGGAGACACTGACAGGTCTATTGTGCTTCACAGGGAGGATGAAAGTCCAACCGAAGCTCTTTATCCCTTGGGTCACAGCACACAAGAGCTAACAGCTTCAAAAAAACATCATCCTCCAAATGTGTGTGTGTGTGTTTGTGTGTGTGTCAGGCTTGTCACAGTCTATCCAACCCTCAATCTCTGCATCAGAGACACCTGAGGAAATACCTGCCTGAGGTTCCGTGGTTACCAAGGGAACAAATGTTGAAAAGAAACCCAATCCGACTGGGGTTTGGAGACTGGCTTCAGATGCAGAGTTAAGGGCAGTGTCTGAGAAAGATCCCCCACCGCCCCAAACTGGAGACATACCTGGCATACTTATGGATTCACTCTCCCTCTCTTCTCTCGTCTTTCAGCTCCTTGTATCTCTCTCTCTCCCTCTCTCCCCCTCTCTCTCTCTCTCTCTCTCTTGCTCTCTCTCTCTCTCATGACTAATTACTATTTGTTTTTATTGGAAGATTAGCAAGCCTGTCTTTGAGGCAAACCCCGGACAGGGAGGGCCGTGGTACTATCATCATAAAAACATAACTGAAACACATTAAGAAACGCCTGCATTTACACAAATCAAGGAGAGGCAGATGACTTAACGTCATCTGGGACACAGAGCCAATCCTTAGTGCACTTGTTAGATTTCAACATTGAGACACTTAGTTTGATCGGTCACATCGCCATTGACTTTGAAACTTATGGTCCTTAGATAAGAGTTGTCCATTTCACCATGACGGAGAGCATGGCTCAGGGGAAGCCTCTCCCCAGATAAGCTAATTCCCAGGTAACACACCTGCTGGTGTAACACACCTGCTATGAGGCCCGGTGAAGCTGCTTTGTTTCCATGGATGTGGCTTCAAACATTAAGTACCCACAGGGACCTCCCCCACACACAGGGACAGGCACACACACACACACAGGGACAAGCACACACACACACACAGGGACAGGCACACACACACACACAGGGACAGGCACACACACACAGGGACAGGCACACACACACACACACAGGGACAGGCACACACACACAGGGACGTCCTCCTCACACAGGGACAGGCACACACACACACACGGGGACAGGCACACACACACACACAGGGACAGGCACACACACACAGGGACAGGCACACACACACAGGGACGTCCTCCTCACACAGGGACAGGCGCACACACACAGGGACAGGCACACACACACACACACAGGGACAGGCACACACACAGGCAAGCAAACACACTAATCAGTGAAGTGTTCAAATAGTTAGCGAATAGTTAACAGGAAAGGCATGGTGGAGCATGAGCCTGAAAAAGAGTAACTATATCAAAGATAAACTTGTTTTCACACATGAACATCACTGGGACATTCCCATGACTAAATCTGACTCAGTTTTGCTTGAATGCTCTTTGAATGCAACCTGATCAACATGGATCAGTCATAAACTGGGCCAGTGAAACCCTCTCAAGTGGTTAGATAATACAGCTTGAAATAGTCTCAGATAAGTAGGAGCTGTATGGAGAAATAACAGAATGTATCACAGTTGTGTGTACACAGCTCTCTATACTCCAAGTTATGTACATATTGACCTATGTCTACTGCGCACTAGGAGAAAGCCAAACGTACTCTTTACACAAGTGAAGAAAATGTGCTCTTGTTTGCCAGCCATTGTAATACATTCAGTGCAAAATGTTTTTCTTTTATGTTTTCGGCAATTAATTTCTAGGAACTGCTTTGGGTCAGAGAGAGGCAGTTATAAAACGTTGGCATTTGGGCTACAGCAAAATAGGCAGCTTGTTGCAAAAAAAAATAAAGGACGTTTAAAATCTCGCTATAATGAAGCCACTGACAAATACATGTGGCTTAGTTTAAAACACTCCAAGCTTCTGAAATGTGTGATGCACGCGACAACACATTACAATATACGGCTCACGAATGGCAGTATTGTTTTAAAAACATATCTAATAAGTCTTATCAAATCTAAATTATTTGCTATACTTTCATATAATTACATTAAAAAAATAGTTATAGGAAAGAACATTTTGTATTTCGATTCGGTTGATTAATGTTAAAATACTGCCACCAACTGGGCACAGTTGTCAAAACAGCGGTTTTAAGAGAGGCCGTCCATAAAATGATCTAAAGGCTTCAATTGGCCGACACGGAATAAAACAACGCTTGATTTGATTGGCCACTGGTTTTGTGTCAACGAATGACAATGATTGTTTATAGTGTAGATTTGGGTCATAGTTCACTCATGACATGGCCTCTAAGCAGACAGCTACTAGTTTAAATCATTAAGAGACACTTTTGCGGATTGTGCCTTACTTCGGACATTGAATATACAGATATGTAGTAAATAAACATACATATATATCATGTTTCGTCTTAGCGCAAATGTCGTGAGATCAACGTCATCTTTACAGAAGGTCGGTATCTAGCTAGCTATTTAGCTAATATTAGCCACCTGTCTGGTTACTGCTGTAGCTTGGCTAGTTACACAGTTAGCTACAGCAAACTGTAAAGCCTGTCAATGTTCTTACTTTGTGTGAATGGCTTTAAGAGCACAGTGTTAGTGCAAACTGGCTGGCACACAAGAATGCTATTCAAAATGTGGTTGTGTTACTACCGCATGCGATACCATATAAAGCCAACATTGTTTACAGTTGGCTAACATCAATTACTTAGTTATTTCCAGTCTTTTCCGTTCTACACTTCGTCCTCAAGTGCACTATATAGGTTTCAAAAACCTCTTCCCCCCCGTCTCACATGTTCAACCGTCTTTCCCAGCTGTGTATCCTCTACCTGCTCCACCTGGGACAGCAGGTCCCTCGCTGCTTCCATCCAACCAGATGTTTTCACACTGGAACTGTCCGTAGCCTCTGCCACAGACCAGATCCACCCACCACAACGGCCCTCGAAACCTCACCCCCAAACAGCCAGCCTGTGACCGTCTCAACCGAGTCCTCAGACCCCCAGGGTCCACCGCCAGCACCCACCCACTGCTGCATGAGTGGCTGTCATAACTGTGTTTGGATCGAGCACGCAGAGCAGCTCTTGAAGTATTACAGCAACGGAACCGAAAAGGCCTTGGCCGCTATCGAGGAGAACGTCGAGGATGAAAACCTTAAAACCTACCTGAAAATGGAAATCAGACTGTTGAAAAAGCCTTGATTTAGGTGGATCATTTTTGGTATTTGTGTGAGTGTGTTGTGTGTTGGATTGAAACTGGATATGGGTTTCCTTGTCTTTAAGGGCTTCCTGTTTTGGACACTGAAAGAAAGCCAGATTGCACTCTCCAATTAAGTTTTATCATACTTTTATAATAACATATCAGACATTCTGCATATTGTTATTAAGCAGTAAAATGCCAACAATATGGTGGGTACTGTAAATGTGTACTTTTACTGTAGTTTAAATACGCACAAAAAATATTTTATGGATGTGAATATTTTATATTTATTTGAATGCATGTTTCATTAGTTTTATTTAACTTTTATTTATGACTTGTAAATTTTCTTTTAAATATATACTTGAATGAATTAAGCCTGTTCATGTACTTTTCATAGCATAATTTAAAAAGTTCCCAAATTGTAAGTATGGCATAAAGTATATGTTTTTGTATATTTTGTGGTTTATCATTGTATAGTCCTCAAGATTGTGTGTTTGACAGGTTTGAACTTGCGGAGGTGACCCAGATAGACAGGAGTGGAGGGGTGAGGGAGGGAGGGAGGGGAAGGGGTGACATGCAGTAACTGTACAGTTACAGGAAGATCAGATGTGTGTTCATAAAGGAGCAGAGGGTTGTAGTGTTGTCTTCTACCAAATTATGTGTATTCTTTGGGAGGATAGCATGTAATTACCGGTATACCCAGTGGGGGTGCTGTGGAGTAAACACATGCCCAGTTGCCCACGCTCCATCTAGGCTGATTCAGTGTTTTTGCCAATAAATTCCCCAACCTGCGTGCACAGACTGGCACAGGCTGCGATGCTATCGACCAATCACAAGAATACTTCTCAGTCGCTGAACGTTGGTGACGTCTTTGACTCAGCGAAGCTTCTGAGTCAAACTGACCAGGCACAGGGCTGGTTTTGTAGGTGACAGTGACACTGATCTCACTGCCTTGAGTCAGCAATGTAAGTCCTGATTACTCACAGAGGGCCATGCCGTCCCGCAGTTCAAGGGCTTGATCTGGGTTATTTGGGGGATTATACGTGAGATGAAAGGTTCTGACGTGATGGAAAATGAAACACTCAAGCTGAGGTCCCATGTCACCGTGGCGATACGTCACAGCGATCAGGATGAACCTGATGCCTTTGAAATAACTGCTCTCTTTTACACTCACCCAGCTATTGCTTGTCTGCTGAACAATCCACAAGTCTGAACAATGACTTTAACTTCTACGTATTCAAGGTTATGAATTTGGCATTCCATTTACATTTGCAATTGCATTGACATTATTTAAGTATTGAATGTCACGAATATAGAATATTTTGAGTGCACGAAGGTCCACACTGAACACTATGTCTCTATGTTTGGCATTGATTGGTGTATTGATTGAACTCTTGCCCAGACTCCCCCAGACGGATCCCTCTCCCTACCTTAACCCTTGTGTTATCTTCGGGTCACATGACCCATCAGTCATTGTGACCCACCGTCGTATTGCGACAACTTTACCGCATACAAAAACAAAGTGAAGCATTTTCTTTTAACCGTCGGGTTGTCTCAGACCCCCCACATTG
Source organism: Osmerus eperlanus (assembly GCF_963692335.1). Classification (NCBI taxonomy): domain Eukaryota; kingdom Metazoa; phylum Chordata; class Actinopteri; order Osmeriformes; family Osmeridae; genus Osmerus; species Osmerus eperlanus. Next base: position 16,901,555 of record NC_085029.1, read on the forward strand.
CGAAGGTTAAAAGAAAATTATTTTTATTTGTTTTTGTATTGGGTAAAATTGGGTAAACACAACGATGGTTCGTTATGAACCTTTGGGTCATGTGACCCGAAGGCAGCACAAGGGTTAAGCTAATGTGAACAGCGATGCATGTTTTTCCCCTGTGCGATCCTACTGAGAGCTTAGAGGTTATCAGACACAGCCAGACAGACATGTCTCCAGGGCTGTTATGACCCCAACCAAAACAACAAGGCACCAAGCCTCACGTGCCACTCATTTAGACCTCCAACCAACTTAGTTTGAGTCCTAAACTGTGTCCATGCTGGATGTCCACTGAGGATTAAGCACAGTGCATGTCTAGGGATGATGTAAATAACAAACTACAATGACTTTGGAGTTGTGGGCACCTCAGAGCCACCTGGAATCTGTCATTTGTGATGTATTTGGCTTTGGATGGACGCACATTTACCAACAGTTTAATGAGGCAAAATAATCCATCTGGACCAGATTTACCCAATAATAATCAAGAGGAGCCAGTTTAATCCATAGGATGATGTAGCAGCGAGATTGTCTTTTGGAGGGGGGATGTGGCCTTGGAGCAAGCCCTTGTCCTAAATGTGAAAAGTATCTGACGGTGAAGTAGCAGAGCTCCAAACTGAATGGGAGAGCACTGCACTGGCTGGAGGATTACCTTGTGCCATCGAATTAAGACAATCTGAGAAATTGCTGAGGGGTGGGGATGGTGTTGTTGACACTGCTGTCAGCCTGTAAAACACAAGCTAGAGATGATGATTGCTTTACACAGATACCTATGAGTGGGGCTGGTGAGGTATTTTAGGCGTTGCTGTTCGTCTGAGGATATTCCTCACCATTCTCCATGCAATGCCTCTTCCCTTTCACTGACGTAAATGTCGATATGTGAGTGATTCATGTTCGCTGTGTAATTAGAAAAGCTGTGGTGTTTTTACAAGGTTTCTATTGCCAGTGAACACGCAACATGAACATTTCAAAGACAGACCGCCAACAATTTCTGTGTTGGCCATCTTGGAATATAGCTCTGTTGGCCTACTTTCAGTCACAAGTAGATACAGTATGTTTGCCAAGATTAATATGAAAAGTAAAAATAAGCAACGTCATCATCACCTTGCATTTGTTTTTCGACTTTATCCTTCTCATTACCGGCGCCCACATCCCCCTGCCGTCTGTAGCACCACCCTCCCCCCACCCTAGGTGTCTCTGACAGGGGATCAAGGATGGGAGGCGGCCCCCTCCCTCTGGAGGGGCCAGGGATATAAGAGGACCACTGTGCCCTGCTCGGCCCTCAGAGCAAGCCTAGCATAGGAACCCGAGCGTCGGCTAGAGAGAGCAGCTCTGTGCCCACTCGTCTGGCTGTCCTTCACCCAAGCAGCTGGTGAGTACAGGCTTCCCACTCTGAACCCTGAACCAATGGCACGCCTCGATACGCTCTGCTATTCTGCTAGAGAAGAGTTTGTTGAGTAGTGGGAAGTGGGAAAAAAGAATAGTTTGTGAATGAGAAGGTTCTAGGGGGGTCTGGGGTTTTAAAACGTTGTACTGCTCTTGGCTGTAAACTCTTAAGATGCTTCTGTTCAGCTGTGCATGTTCTGATAGATAACTGGAGTCTGAACACTTCAGTTTTGAGGTTGGAGGTTTCAAAGTTATGTTTTAAAAGCATGTGATGTAATTACGTATTATAATAAATATTGCCGCATAGGTCATTATTGGTCCCGGGTTGATTGTTCTAGTCAGTAGTAGCTTTTGGATGAGCAAAAAAACAGATTGAAATAAAGTGAATATCACAATCTTTTCACATTAATCGGCAGACTGATTATGCTAGTCAATACAAAAATGTATGGCATTCAAATGATTGGATTTAACACATTGTTTGGAAAAAGCATCACAGATTTCACAATGTCATTGTTAGAGGGCGATTTGAGAGGATTTAACACCCCCAAGTGCATGCTCAGTATTTTCTTTGTGTTGTCCTTGCTGTAATGAGATTAGGCTGCTCGCTGTCTTGTTAAGAAGATGGGGGCACTCGTTAATTTGAGCTGGGGATTACAGATTTGGGTCATCTAAGTAACCCACACCCAGCTACCTCCCTCAGACAGCCAGTTACAAGTAAATATGAATCTAGATCCCCTTAGCGCTCATCAGATTAGTGAAGGGATTACACTTTACTGTGTCAGACAACAGATGCAAGTATGTTCGAATGTCTGTGAAACAATCGCTGTCATTTAGCAACAAAACACCTGTAACATTCTGGCACATTTTAGAACACGTCTGATCTCTCATTCCCAAAACAGATATCATCAAAAGACGACAAATAACTCAGAGGGGTCTGAAAGAGCCACCAACTTGCGCCACATCCACGTAACTTTTAACAATGAATCTTGAGCCTCCAAAGACAGACATCAAATCAGCCACCCGGGTGACGGGCGGCCCGGCCACACCACGCAAGGGCCCGCCGAAGTTCAAGCAGAGGCAGACTCGTCAGTTCAAGAGCAAGCCCCCAAAGAAGGGGATCCAGGGGTACGGCTGAGAGCTTCTGCTCCTTCTATGTCACGGGCAGCCCATTGGACGATAGCTGTTTGCAATTTGGATACGATTTGATACTGTTTTCTATTCCACAGCTTTGGTGATGATATCCCTGGAATGGAGGGCTTAGGCACAGGTGAGTTATCTCATTCGCACAGCGAACACACGCACGCACATATGCATACATACACACACAAACACATACACACACAAACACATACACACACAAACACATACACAGACACACACAAACACATACACAGACACACACATACACACAAACACAGACACACACAAACACATACACAGACACACACAAACACATACACAGACACACACATACACACACAAACACAGACACACACAAACACATACACAGACACACACAAACACATACACAGACATACACAAAGCGTTATGTTCGTGCTCCGGTTGTACTTGTCTTGACACATCTGGATTTGATCTCCAGACATCACCGTCATCTGCCCCTGGGAGGCCTTCAACCACCTGGAGCTCCATGAGCTGGCCCAGTATGGTATCATCTAGGGCCTTGGTCTGGGGACGCACATCCTCTGTGCATCCATCTCCCTCGGACCGGCCTCCGCTACCCCGTGACCTGGGATGGAATGGAACGGTCCGCAGTAAAGAACTACAACACTGACAAAAATAGAAAAAACGCAGAAAAAGATGAACAAAAAATAACTGTCTCTCTTCCCAAACTGGTTTCTTAATTTTGTTTCTGCAGTCTCAGTTCACATACATCTCATCTGCCGTGTTTAGCGATTCATCTGTGGGACTTCTTCTCAGATCTGCATTCAGACATCCAGCAAGCCTTTCCCCCCTCTCTCCCTCCTCTCCCCCCTCTCTCCCTCCTCTCTCCCCCTCTCCCTCCTCTTTCCCCCCTCTCTCCCTCCTCTCTCCCCCTCTCCCTCCTCTCTCCCCCCTCTCTCCCTCCTCTCTGCCCCCCTCTCTCCCCCCTCTCTCCCTCCTCTCTCCCCCCTCTCTCCCCCTCTCCCTCCTTTCCCCCCCATTGCGCTTTCTCTCCCCTCTGTTTTTACTCCTCTTCTTCATATGAAACAAAACATGAAACTTACGCAAGCAATGCAGCCTCAATGTCAGTAAAAAAAAGTGAGAGACCCGTGAATAGGGTGGGTTCCCATTTCACGTGCATCGGTACTTCTGTTGACATCACAGAGACCTTTTCATCTATGCCGAATACAAAAACGTTAAATCACAGTCCTGTAGAGATGGGACTATTGTTGGCAGTTGCTGGTCGTAATCATTTTAGAGGGACAGTCTGGACAGATTACCATCAGTCTCCCCACCCCCACCCCTCTCTCAGTCTAACCCACCGTTTTACATTTACATTTAGTCATTTAGCAGACGCTCTTATCCAGAGCGACTTACAGTAAGTACAGGGACATTCCCCTGAGGCAAGTAGGGTGAAGTGCCTTGCCCAAGGACACAACATCCGTTGGCATGACCGGGAATCGAACTGGCAACCTTCGGATTACTAGCCCGATTCCCTCACCGCACCGCTTCCCTCACCGCTCAGCCACCTGACTCCCCCTGTTTTACATACATACTCAACTTCTGCAAGAGACAAACATGTTAACATCCCCTTACACTTATTACAGCTCGTATCGTTAATCCCCTTTTCAATGATTTTCTATCTTTTGTATGATAAATCTCTGACGAATTGCGTTATTATTCAACTTGCAACTAAATATTCTCAGGGATAGTTGCTTTAAAAAGTTGTTGCCAGTTTTGGCTCCAGCTGTTCTCCTCATTACAATAAGAACCATTGAAAAATGTATGGAGGTGATTGAAAATGACACTGTAACCAAGTAGCCAGGTCTATTCATCAAAGACACAGCTCAGATCTCTGTTCATTACTTTATCAGCAATGAGACTGAAGGGGGAATAGTTGTGTTGTGTTTGAACGCTTTATCTTTTCTTAGGGTCGTCATACGAGAGGACCTTGTCATCTTGTTTGTTGTCCATCTAAGTTTTCTATCCATTTCATTCCATCATAACGATCATCATCACTCCATCATTGTGTTTGCTCGCATGTATTGTAGTTTCATAACCATCTCATTCGTGTATCGTTTCATCACAGCTTGATGACAATGTAAATGTGTATGTTGTATCTAGCTTGATTTCAACAGCATGTATTTATTCCATGTTATCATTTTGACTTTGTTCCCTTTGTCTCTTTCTTTGGCATTGTGTCCTGTGTCCACTATACGTAAAGTTTGTGTTTCTGTTGCGTGTTCATCTTATCATTATGTAATTGTATTTATTCATTATCATAATTTTGAGTCCAGATCATTCTGTAGTTGCACATCATGTTTGTTTGTTCATGTAGTGGAACATCTTTTCTCATCATCTTTTCTTCATCTGTCATTCAAAGACTTCATCCAGTGAAGTCATCATCATTTCCCTATCGTCCTGGTTGATTGTGCATTCAATGTAGTTATAGTTTACAGTGTATTCCCCCGAACAGTCCACATCACACTGTGCCGTTTACTCACACATATAGTCTAAGAGATATATGCAAACTTAAGGAATTAATTGGAAGATTCAGATCAAAAGTGACTGTAACATATTCAGACCAATTTCTTAAATTCCTGTAAATGGTTGGGAAATGGGATGAGAAGGATGAAGCTACTGCAGACACTAGTATCAACAGATGTTAACCTCTCTACAGGATGATGTAAAAATAAAGCTTGAATTTTTTTTGAAAAACAACATGCTTTGTTTTCTTATGTTGTTGTTGTTGTAAAATGTTGTTCTAAGTGACCCTCTTAATCTAGCATATGGGCAATGCTTTCTGAGACTTTATGCAAAATGTGAATGTAGATATGTACGGATAATTATTTCAATATTAATAATAGAAAACATTATTATTTCCGTATGGATCACAAGCTATCATTTATAACAGTAGTTCTAGTAAACTTTGATTACTTGATGTAGTATTAATGATAATAGCAACATTTTACTCATATATTTAGTATATTTAGCTAATCAAGGTCGTATGACCTAAAAAGTACCTCTGGACTGCAACGGTTTTGGACGTTACTGTGGCGGAACAATTGTTAACAGTAAGCGTTTGAATCCGGAAGTGACGACTAGGACTTTCAAGCCTGTAACACCCGGTGTTTGAGTTGTGGGATGGAGTTTCGTTGACTCTAGCTAGTCAGTAAAATTTTAATCGCTAAATTCGTTGTCTTTGTTGTTACACAACGATACAGTTCGGGAGCATTTACCCGTTCAACATGGCTGAAAATATTGTAAGTATTACACTGAAAGTAGAGTGTGTAAATTGCGCCACAAAATGTTACCAAAGAGTCGTCCGGAGTGATGAGGCAGCAGAATTAGCCTGGCTAGCTAGCTAAGCTAGCAGACTGGTGTGCAACTGACAGGCCCTAAAGGCTAATGTTAGCCAGCAGTATAGCTGTTAGCTTAGTCAGAAATACTTCTTAAACATGCCTAGTCAGTACGTTGTCGTTTAATGTTACAGTAGTGATACATTGTAATACATAGTTTGAAATCGAAATTATGTGTTGTCTGATAATTTTATGTTATTTTGAAAAATGCCTGGATGCGTATGCTTGACAAAGGAACATTCATTTTCACTTTGTGCGGTGATTGTTTTCTAGCTAACTAGCTACAATCTGCTATTGTAGGCAGCCAATGAACTGGCCAGACAGCTGTCAAGCTTCACTACGTTAGCTCAACTAGCCAGCTTGCTAGCTACTGACCCTAGATGGTCAGTCGTTTACGAAACCCTATGAGTTGGGGGCATAGGCAAACACCTAACTGGCTAACTTATGCAAACTTACTTGAATGAGCTAACGCTAGGTGTCTAGCTGACAGGTTATGTTGTTCCGTTTAAATATAAGAAAAAAAGCTTGTCAAATGGTGTTTGAACAAATGCAGTAAGCTGTTCTTTGGCATACAGGCACCTACGAAATACAAAACAAGTAGTAGGAGCATTTTAACTATCCGATAACTAACTTGACCCGGCTAAGTAAAGCACGCTAAATTAAATTGGTGTTGTAGGAAAAAAAACAAGTAGCTGCTCATACTATTTGGGTAGATTGGCTTTCTAGCTAACATTCGCTTCATGTTCTATGCTCATGTATATTTGAGTGTTCTCCGATGCTGCTGGTAACCTAGCAATTTAATCGATGTTTTTTTTTTTTTTGCGTTGGGTAACCCATGGGTAACCATTACTTTTCAACAGTAAGTTAAGAGCGAGTAGTCCTTGCTTCCAAACCAATACAAAATAAAACTTGCCAGCTGACTTTCTAGTGACGAGCCAACTCAAAATAGACCATTGAGATAATCTCATACCCTGTGCGAATAGCCCAACGTTACCACATGTATATGAAATGATGACCTTGTGTGGAACTATACTAAAATACGGACTGTCACGGGCCTATCCCTCCCCACCCCCTGACACACACACATTTGTATGCACTGTCACTGCCCTGGAACTGACAACTGTCGCAGAACAGTCTCCTCTCCATTTACACTAAGGTGCAGCTGCATCTGAACTCAGCCGGCACGAACTAAGCTTTCCCAGTTCTAGCTATTGTATCAGCAGATCTTCTGACAACCTAACAGTTGTTAATGGGGATCTTCTGCTGTGTTGTTGCAGATTATCCGGGTTCAGTCTCCAGATGGGATGAGGAAAATTCCATCCACCAAGAGGGAGACAGCAGCTGCTTTCATCAAGAAGGTAAGGGGGAAAATAGTCTGTCTTTGAAGCACAGGTTTGAAGTGTTCAAGTCACTTTCATGGCCATAAGCCCACACATGGTACGATCTCTCAGTATTGGTGGTGATGACCTCTTGGTGTCGTGAACTAGTGTGGCCTGGTTCCTGGGCTAGGCCTGTGTCTGTGTTTAATTTATGTATGAGGCTCCTGCATTAAAGGAGCAGTGTGTCACTGCAGGAAGCAGAGTGACACTGCAGCGTTCAGACCGTCCAAACAGCTCACTGTAGCAAGGTACTGTAGGCCACCCTGCTGGAAACAAGGCTCAGCAGAGAGGCGTGTGTGTGTGTGTGTGTGTGTGTGTGTGTGTGTGTGTGTGTGTGTGTGTGTGTGTGTGTGTGTGTGTGTGTGTGTGTGTGTGTGTGTGTGTGTGTGTGTGTGTGTGTGTGTGTGTGTGTGTGTGTGTGTGTGTGTGTGTGTGTGTGTGTGTGTGTGTGTGTGTGTGTGTGTGTGTGTAGATAGACCTGGACCTGTGTGCGATGCCTTTTGAACAGCAGTTAAATATAGCCTCATCACAAGCTTAGTGGCTTTCCAGGTAGTGATTTAGAACCCCCCCCTGAGAGAGCCTTCCAGAAAGGGTTGTCAGAATTGTATAACTTGCCCCATTCTAGTTTGCCCCTCTTTGGGTAAATAAGATGAATGCAAATTTGTTGCAGAGGAATGGCAAAAACGAAAGGCTATGTCAAGCGTGGCCTATCTGTGGTGAAGAGGATGGACTTGGAATGACCTCATCAGTGAATCCCTGAAATGCTGGAACAGCATTGGAGAAGTGTTATGGCAACGTGGCATTAAAAATGCATGTGCTTTTGTTTAAAGGAGGGGAGATGCTGCATATCAGTTGAGCTGGTTGTTTTTATTACCTCTGCGCTCCGGTTGTGTACAGTAATGGGGGAGAGAGCTAAGGGAGGAGAACTCCCTGCTGATCTTTCACCTGTGGGGGGGGGGGAGACTCCTGAGTGAGGTTGTCCTTAATTAGAGGATTTACTAATGTTGGTGGATTGTCACGGTCGATGATTTACATTTAGTCATTTTAGCAGACGATGATGTTTTAATAGTAGGCTCCAGACCGCTCTCGTAAAAGGTTGTGCTTAAAACCCGGTGAGAGTACACATCACCTTCTCCATACAGGAATAAACAAGTCTTCATTATCTCTCCTCCCAGGTCGCCAAAGAGTTTGGCTTCAACTCCAATGGTATTTCTATTTACCTGAACCGCAACAAGACGGGAGAGATCCTGTCCCAGAACAAGACCCTCAGTCTGCTCAAGATCAAGTGAGTGGAACTGAAAGACCGCTGCATGGCCTTCCAGTTCCCATGGCTACTAGAGCTATATTCACACACTGTCGTATAACTCACTTATTTGTCTCTGTCTATGTCTCTTTCTCTCTCTGTCTCTTTGTCTGTCTCTCTGTCTAGGCATGGAGACATGCTGTTCCTGTATCCCTCCAGCTCCCCAGGGCCCGCTGGAGAGGTCATGGACGTGGCCACACCTAACTCCTCTTCATCACTACCCTCCACATCCTCCTCCTCCATATCCTCCTCCTCGTCATCCTCCATGTCTCGCTCCCAGTCCGCCGCCCAAATCCCCGAAGACGAGATCGACCAGTACCTGGCCAAGCAGGAGGGCAAAATCTACCGGAATAAAGATCCACAACTGTAAGCAGGACACGTGTGTTGCATGTCTCTTCCCATGTAAAGTCACACAGGAATCAACAGAGGAACCTGTGTTTTCTTTTGTTGTCAGGTGTCGGCATGGTGCAATGGGGAAGTGTGTTCACTGCGTACCACTAGAGGTAGGTTCCCTTCAGGGCGGTTACTTTCCATCTGCTGCCATCAAACTTCTACCAGCGTGTTTTGGACGTGGACAACTATAAATGTATTGTGATAAATACAGTACTGTGTGAAAGTCTTGAGCCACAAGATCTTTTATACGAATATTCTTACATATTTCCTTTTTTTTTTTTCTTTCATTGTCTTTTTAAAGCATTTTTTCTTTACTTTTTTGATTATTATGATTAGACGTTTGCACAGTAATATATAGTTTCTTGTATTTACCACCAGCCTTTTGATGAAGACTACCTGAACCACCTGGACCCGCCGGTCAAGCACATGTCGTTCCACGCCTACATCCGCAAGCTGACAGGCGGAGCCGACAAGTGAGTGTCTCCAGATATCAAGTTCCCCAGGGAACCTTCCGGAAGTCACAAACTCACACCAACCCAGTGTTTCCTCTAGGAATTTTTTTTTTGCAGTGGGGGCAGGTCTGTCCGATTCCCCCCCCCCCCCCCCCCCCGGCCGAAACAAAGTGCTAACCCTAAGCCTATATTTCGGAGCAGGTTAATGTAATAGTCTAATAGCAAATGTAATATTGCACATATTTTTGTCCTATTTCCCCTAAAGAAATAAAGTTAGGCTACTTAATGACACCTTACAGTCATAAAGTATGTTCTATCCTCCTCTGTTCCCCAGAGGGAAATTCGTCGCCTTGGAGAACATCAGCTGTAAGATCAAGTCTGGCTGTGAGGGCCACCCTCCCTGGCCAGAGGGCATCTGCACCAAGTGCCAGCCCAGTGCCCTCACCCTCAACAGACAGGTGTGCCCGCATGCCCACACACTCAACAACCCCACCCAACCAAGAAATGCCGGTGTTTAAACCCTTTGTCTTTGTTGTCGTTTCTTTACAGAAATACAGACATGTAGACAACATCATGTTTGAGAATCACACCATCGCCGACCGCTTCCTGGACTTCTGGAGGAAGACGGGGAGCCAAAGGATGGGATACCTGTACGGCAGGTACACGGAGCATAAAGACATCCCGCTGGGCATCAGGGCTGAGGTGGCCGCCATCTACGAACCCCCACAGGTGAGCGCAGCGCGAGGCCTTCAAGGGGACAGGAGTTGTAGTAAGGTGATCGAGCCACCCGGGTGCAGTAGAGGCACACTCAAAGGCAACTCTGTGCTCGTGTCCTGCATGCAAGCTGTGATGTCTCCCGAGGTAACGGAAGTGTTTTCATTATCTGTCAGTCGCTGACCGTTTGACGTCACCCTCTCTTGCTGTTCTTGGGAGCGTTGGAACGAACCCCTGTTTGTCTGGGGATTGTCGGCGGTTCCTAACCGTGGGTTCCTGCTCTCTCTTAGATCGGCACCCAGAACAGCCTGGAGCTGGTGGAGGACCCTAAAGCTGCAGCCGTGGAGGAGATCGCTGCCAAGCTGGGACTGCGCAAGGTGAGTCTGCTGCCAGGCTCCTCTCCTCTGTCTCCCAGCCTCCACAGCCTCATCAGGGACATACTGTCAGACCCAGTCAAGCCCTCTGGACAGAGACATGCATCACCAAGCTTCGGTCCATCATCTACCTGCCGTTAAGAGTCTTTTAGGGGCCATGAGGCATTCATCTAGATTAGGGGCATTCTCTGAATTCCTCCCCCTTCAGAGAGTTCAGGGGAACATCTTCCATATGCCCCCATCCCCCCCCTTCCCCCTCCCCTCCAGGCCCAATGAGGCCCAGCTGAACTGTGACGTCATGGAATTGATGAACATGATGGCAACAGGAAACATTTCAGTGTTTTTATTGTCTTTATTTATTTATTGAATAATGCGATTTTAGTTAATCACGTCATCTCAGAAACGAGCAGCATTAACGAAAGAAGTTTAGACCACAAGTACACCGATGGGCCATTTCAGTGGACCGCTCCTAATGCTGAACTGACTTGCTGTCGTTTCTCTCGTGTGATGCTGGACTGACTTGCTGTCCTTTCTCTCGTGTGATGCTGGACTGACTTGCTGTCCTTTCTCTCGTGTGATGCTGGACTGACTTGCTGTCCTTTCTCTCGTGTGATGCTGGACTGACTTGCTGTCCTTTCTCTCGTGTGATGCTGGACTGACTTGCTGTCCTTTCTGTCATGTGATGCTGGACTGACTTGCTGTCGTTTCTCTCGTGTGATGCTGGACTGACTTGCTGTCCTTTCTCTCGTGTGATGCTGGACTGACTTGCTGTCCTTTCTCTCGTGTGATGCTGGACTGACTTGCTGTCCTTTCTCTCATGTGATGCTGGACTGACTTGCTGTCCTTTCTCTCGTGCGATACCTAGGTGGGATGGATCTTCTCCGACCTGCTGTCAGAGGACACCAGGATCGGCACGGTCCGCTACACCAGGAACAAGGTGACACCAGACCCACACCTAGCACAGGGCACAGGGCAGCTCACTGACACTGAGGAAAAACAAACAACATTATGAGAGTCACACCTCAGTTGGATTCAGAAGGTAACACACGTGAAGCCTTCTCATGTTTCATCCATTTGAGGTGTGTGTGTGTGTCCTTATCTTAGGACGCCTACTTCCTGAGTGCGGAGGAGTGTATCACGGCTGGACACTTCCAGAACCAGCAGGCCAACCCCTGCAGACTCTCCCCAGACGGACATTTCGGCTCAAAGTTTTTCACGGTGGTGGCCACCGGTACGACAGCTTCCTTCAACTCTTTCAGCTTCGCTGTCTTTTAGGAATACGTTTCCATGGCAGCACAGTAGCATGTTGCACAGTGGACTTTGGTTGAAGGCCAGTAGAGCAGGTTATTACAGGCCTTGGCCGGGTGAAGCGATCATGGTTGTGTTTGCTCTGGCAGCCTGTGAGTATGTATCCAGACTGACGTTCTACGCTTCAGGTCTTTTTGAATGAACAGTGCCAATAATTAACTCCCCCTTTCGCAATGGAGAAACCGAAGTTCCACATTTCAGAGGTGCTTGTGTGTGAGCCCTGTCACACGGCGCTGCCACACGGCCCTGTCATACGGCGCTGTCACACGGCGCTGCCACACGGCCCTGTCACACGGCGCTGTCACACGGAGCCAATCTAGGCCCTCACTGAGAAATTATCCAACAAACCCTTTATTAAAGACCAACCTGTTAACCTTCCCCAAGACACACATTTCCCACGCTTGTTTTGGAGTCAGTGGGTTCTGATGTTGCTGTCAGTGTTGACAGGAGATAACATCCTCTCTGCTGTGTCTCCAGGCGGGCCTGATAACCAGGTCCACTTCGAGGGCTACCAGGTGTCTAACCAGTGCATGGCGCTCGTGAGAGATGAGTGCCTGCTGCCCTGCAGAGACGCCCCGGAGCTGGGCTACGCTAAGGAGTCCAGCACGGAGCAATACGTACCCGACGTCTTCTACAAGGTATACACACACTCGCTCGCACACACTCACGTCCTCTCTGTTGTGTTCAATTAGCGTTTCTGTCTTTTCAATGTGTCACACTTGGACTGGTGGGTCGTTCATGTGTATACAAGGCAGTGTGCTACAAGCCCTGGCCTGCGCTGTGTCAAATCTCTCCTGAACTTTGCATATTGGAGCAGTTTGTTAATGGAAACAGGGAGTGGCAGGCAGCAGTAGTCTGTGCATGCCTCAAGAGTTCGTTCCAGGAAGGGATCAAACGAGGGAATTTTTTTTTTTTTTCTCTTTTTATTATAAAAAATACTTTTTACACTTTTGTCAATTATTTACAGAAGATACACAATTGATCCAGACCACATGAATGCTTACATGGACAAATAAAACCACATCATAAATTGAAACCTAAACTCTCAGCTCCTGTCACCATGATTAAAGAGCTGTTTTTCACAAAGCAGTTATGAAAGTCTTCTTTCTTCAGCATGTACACCAGCCTCACATTTTTTTTAAACATTGACACAAACCATTCCCAAACTGGAATTATCCTCCCCTCATAATGTGCAAAGAGTAGGGTTAAGTGCAATGGAGTATTGACAGACAGTTTCAGTTTAGGGAGATCAGTCAGGCAGGGTTGTCCATTATCAGCTTTATTATACAGTATAACAACAGAACCTTTGGCCACAATGTTAAAAAAAGATCAGTACATACAAGGCATCATCATACCTGGAGGAGAAAGGAGTTTAATTCATCAATATGCAGATGACACAAACATAACAGTAAAAAATTTGGACAGTGTGAGGAGGGTGATCAAATTATTAGAAGTGTATGGAAAGGCATCAGGAGCAAAAATGAACATTGAAAAATCTGAAATTCTTTGTATTGGGAATGTGGTGATGAAGGAATGTGAGATACCGTTTAAAGTGGCAAAAGAGATGATTAAGGTGTTGGGGGTGAATGTAGGTGTAAACGCCAATGAGGCAAGAGATGTTACATGGACAGGGGTTCTGAACAAGGTGAAGCAGAGTTTACATTTGTGGAAAAGGAGGAGGTTGAGGTTGAGGGGAAGGGTTATTGTCGTTAATTGTTTGATCTTATCGCAGGTGAACCATGTGTTGGCTACACTGGATTTACCATTGTGGGTGGTGAAGGATTTAAACAGGGCTATCGATAATTTCTTGTGGGATGGGAAGCAGGCAAAAATTAAGCATAGAGTGTTAATGAATGAATATAAAAATGGGGGTTTAAAATTGATAGATGTAGAAGTGAAGAAAAGGGCATTAAGGGTAAAGCTTGTTAAAAAATATCTGTATAGTTGTAATCAGTATTGTTGGATGGGGTTTTTTGAGGAGTATTTGCATGAGTATGGTGGATGTGGTGTGAACAGTCTTTTAATGATTTTCAACAAACGAAGGTGTGTGGGGATGTCAAGATTTTATAGGGAGGTATTTGAAGCATGGGGGAAATATTTGAAGCATGTGAAGTATGAGTGTGGAAATAAGGCTGAGGTTGCTAATCAGCCCATCTTTCATAACCCGAAATTGACTCACAACAACAGAGTGTTGGTCAGCCAGGTTTTTGAGGAGGCAGGAGTGAAGCAGGTTAAACACTTACTAACTGAAAGTAGTGACAAGTTCAAATCAGTACAAGAGATCATGGAGACCATCCATAGAGTAAATATGGATGTGGGAAAGTACAAAATAAAAAGAATGTATCAGAAGGTTATGGAGGCTTTAAGTCCAGAGTGGAGAAAACACATCTTAGGGGAAGGAAGTGTTGGAGAGCCGGAGAGGATGGTGGAATTGAATGTAGAGAGGAAGGGCAAAGGAGTCAAATTTAAAGCGGTACAAACCAAATGTGTTTATATGGATTTTCTGGTGGATGGTATGGAGAGACCAACTTCAGAGAAAGTATGGGCAAAGGTTTTTGTGGATTTTGATGTTACTAAAGTGTGGGGTAATTTGAATGTAAAGTACAATTGTATAGAGTGTGAGCACAATGATTTCAAAATAAGGCACAATAGAATATTCACAAACGTTGTTTTGCATCAAATTGATAGTAACATCAGTAGAGTGTGTGATGTATGTAAAGTAACTGATGAGAACTTTAACCATTACTTTGTGGAATGTCCAATGTTGGTTGGGTTGTTTGCCAAGATTAAGGAATTGTTAAGTAAACACTGTGGGGTCAAAGTGGAAGATACTGTAGAATGGAAGAAACTGTGGTTATTTGGAGTGCTGGGGAAAGTAAAAGGTGTTAATGTTAATTTGGTGAACTCAGTTTTGAGTCACGTACGGTATGCTATTGTGTATCGAAGAAATATGGCACATTATAAACGAGGGAATTAACCAGCGCCTGAGTTCAACTTCTCAAGGGCCAGAGCTGTTCCTCTGTGGTCATGTTCCTCTGTGGTCATGTTCCTCTGTGGTCATGTTCCTCTGTGGTCATGTTCCTCTGTGGTCATGTTCCTCTGTGGTCATGTTCCTCTGTGGTCATGTTCCTCTGTGGTCATGTTCCTCTGTGGAGATGCACTTTATATATACATGTGATTGACCTTTCACTGATGATACATTTTTTTCTCTCATCCATCAGGACAGGGACAAATTTGGAAATGACATCACATATCTAGCCCGGCCCCTTCCTGTGGAGTACCTAATCATAGACGTGAGTACGGCTGAGCAAGTTCAAGGCCTCTGTGAGAAGAGGATGTGGATCTTGTTACTGTTACAGAGCCAGTGTTACAGATCGATATGTTTCCTGCCCAGTCATGCTGGCCGAAGGAGCTTCAGCCATCTTTCTTCTTCCTGTTTCCCTTCTGCAGATAACCACCACTTTCCCCAAGGACCCCCAGTACACCTTTAGCTCCACACAGCGCTTCCCCATAGAGAACCGCGACGTCCTGGGGGAGACACAGGTACTTAACAGACATGGGGGGAAAAACCCTGTTGTACTTACTCTGTATCCCAGACAGCTATATGGGTTTGTGCGTGTATGTAAATGTCAATTGGAGTGGAAATTATTTGACTGATTGTCAGTGCTGAGGCTCAAACTCTGGCCTGTAATACGTGATATCTCTCATCTTGAGCTAACTGGCTGTAGCAAAGAGCTCAGTTTGAGCTTGCCTCCATTACTTACACAACATGAATTATCATCTTAAATGCTGTCTTGACTGTGTTTGTGTGTGTTTCAGGATTTCCACAGTTTAGCTACATACCTGTCCCAGTGCACCTCAACTGTGTTCCTGGACATGGTCTCTGACTTCCACCTGCTCCTCTTCCTGGTCACCAACGAGGTCATGCCCCTCGGAGTGAGTACTGATCGCCTGCAGACACACACACACCCACACACACTACATGAGTACATGTGCTAGTGGTGTATGTTGTTTTGAAGTGTCGCAGCAGCAGGCTGTGACCACATGTTTCTCTGAGTGTGGAAGTGCTTTAGTGTTCCAGCTGTCAGGATGTTTTTTCCTCAATCCAGAGCCTCTTTCTTCTTTGTCCACTTGGCCGGGGACCCTAAATCCCTGTTGCAAACTTGCCATAAAATCCCTTTGGAATAGGGTTTGAGTTTGTTTACTTGGCATCGCCAAACATCACAATGTTTTGTAGGTGACTAAGCAGATCGCTTGCATAACAGATACAAACATTGAGTTGTTAAGAGGCGCCTTGATAACAACCACACTGACGCTATGATGTCACCACAAAGTGATGGAAGAACCACACAGAGCTGGACCTGCCCTGACAGAGGCTGTGGGCCTTCTATAGAGGCTAGAGGCTGTGGACCTTCTATAGAGGCTGTGGACCTTCTATAGAGACTGTGGGCCTTCTATAGAGGCTAGAGGCTGTGGACCTTCTATAGAGGCTAGAGGCTGTGGACCTTCTATAGAGGCTGGGGACCTTCTATAGAGGCTGTGGGCCTTCTATAGAGGCTAGAGGCTGTGGACCTTCTATAGAGGCTAGAGGCTGTGGACCTTCTATAGAGGCTGTGGACCTTCTATAGAGGCTAGAGGCTGTGGACCTTCTATAGAGGCTAGAGGCTGTGGACCTTCTATAGAGGCTGTGGACCTTCTATAGAGGCTAGAGGCTGTGGACCTTCTATAGAGGCTAGAGGCTGTGGACCTTCTATAGAGGCTGTGGACCTTCTATAGAGGCTAGAGGCTGTGGACCTTCTATAGAGGCTGTGGGCCTTCTATAGAGGCTAGAGGCTGTGGACCTTCTATAGAAGCTGTGCACCTTCTATTGAGGCTAGAGGCTGTGGGCCTTCTATAGAGGCCAGAGGATGTGGCCCTGAGATGGAGGCTAGAGGCTGTGAGCCTCAGGACCTCTGTGTTGAGTGTGTTGTGTGTTCCTCTCTGCCCACAGGACAGCATCGGGCTCCTGCTGGACGCTGTGAAGACCTCCAACGAGGAGCTGGCGCAGACCTGGAAGAAGTCCGAGCAGTGGGCCACCATCGAGCAGCTGTGCAGTAAGTCACCATCACAACAAACACCAGCCAGGCCTTAGATGGCCGGGCTGGGATTCTCATTACGCAGGGATAGTTAGTTGGATTGCATTCCTCTACCCATGGTGAACCTGTCATGGATTGGTGTGTGAATTTGTGTGTCCTTTCGTTTCCCCTCAGGCACGGTGGGCGGTCAGCCTTCAGGGCCCCAGGAGTACGGGGCCATGGGCGGAGGCCCCTCAGCCTCAGCCTCCTCCTCGGCCATGTGGTCCTGCCTGCACTGCACCTTCATGAACCAGCCTGGCACAGAGCTCTGCGAGATGTGCAGCCTGCCTCGCAGCTAAACCCTCCTCCTCCTCCTCTTGCTCCTCCCTCCTCTTGCTCCTCCTCCCTGCCTCAGGCCCTCCTTAACCCCCCCCCCTCTCTCTCTTTCTCTCTCTCTCTGCGGCAACGACATCAGCGCACCAGGACCAGTGGCGAGATCGGATGTCTCCTCCTTTCTGAACCCGCCCAGTCCCGCCCCTCAGCCCTGCCCCTCAGCCCCACCCCTAAGCCCAGCCCCGCCCCTCAGCCCTCGGTCTCTCCCATCCCACAGACTGCTTTGGGGCTTCAGTACGGCCTACAAAAAAAAGAAAAACAAAGCTCAAAAGGAAGCCACTCGTTTACACCGAAATCCAACAATGTAGAAGTGAAGAGTGCTCTCTCCAGTGGCTCGTGATGCCGGCTGGCTCGTGATGCCGGCTGGCTTGTGATGGCGGCTGGGACGTGATGCCGGCTGGGACGTGATGGCGGCTGGGACGTGATGCCAGCTGGGACGTGATGGCGGCTGGGACGTGATGGCGGCTGGGACGTGATGCCGGCTGGGACGTGATGCCGGCTGGGACGTGTGCAGGGGAAGAAGGTTCCACCTTCCCACAGCCCTCAGTAGAACCTCTCACGGCTCAAAACAAACATTGCTGTGATGCAGGACAACAACAAAGACTGTAGTTTATGGATGTTCTCTTCTCTCACACCAGTGCCCCTCTCTCACCACTTGTTTCTGGAAGGCTGTCGTGTAAATATACATTTGAGGAATGATGCTGTTATTTAATTACAGATTAAGCCATTTTTTCTTTTTTCTTTTTTTTGTGGGGGGGGGACTATAACTTGATATTAGACTTTAATCTCAGTTTGGTCTATTTCGCTCAGTCAGGTTTTTGTAGAACTCACTTCCCTCACCGATAAACTCCAAATACACACAGTTATGAAGAGACTTTGTAGCAGAGTCATCTCTTTCAGCAGTCGAGTTCTAGGGCAGCTGAATCCCAGAGACTAATCACATGCCCCCCCCCCCCCCCCCCCAGATATCAACCTCTCGCCATGACGACATGCCTAGGTGCTCCACTAACCTTTCATGTAGCTTTTTCGTTGCAGCAGTGATGTGTGACTGAGGCATTTCCTCCCTGGTTATTTATGACGAATTCTTCTTTTTTGGGGGCGGGGATTGATGTTGATGCTCCCAGTGGATTTACTTGAATCCATCACTCTCGGGTTGTGCTTCTCAACTTGAACTGGCGCAAGTTGTGCTTCATGATGATGTTGCTGGTCATCATTTATTACCATATCCATTCTGAATGGCTTCCATTTGAGTTTTTTGGGGTCAGGAGTCTTGCCATCTGTGTCTCTCCCTCCTTCATCCCTTCTTCCTTGCCTTCATCCTCCTCCCCCCCTTCCCGCTTTCTGTCTGGCTACAGTCCAGGAGGACTGGAGCGTAGAGAATGAGTTTTCTATGATGGGGGCCCCCTATGGGTTTCCATCATTTTGCCTTCAAAGACTTTGAACTCTCAGAATGCCAGGGGTCACAGGTCAATCTGTGAAGAGAAAGATACCTTGATGGTGAGTTTGTTTTATCAGACCAACATGCTGTGCACCTGGAGGAAAGATGGAGAGAGAGATGGTGGTAGGAGAGAGAGAGAGAGAGAGAGAGAGAAAGAGAGAGATGGTGAGAGGTAAGAGAGAGAGATGGTGAGAGGCGAGAGAGAGAGTGCACTGATGGAGCACTAATACCACCACTCAAAAGCGAGTCCCTAAATAAATTAATTCCCACTTTTTAAGACGTTGGTTTCTCAAAACAGTTAAAACAGGAGCAATGTAATGTCTGGGTTTCCTTGAACCCTTAAAAGAAGCACTTACTCTATCAGCGTTCAGTGATTGAAATACTCTTCAAAGCCCAGGTTGCCTATTGGAAAGAAATCTACGGTATATCAAAGAGAACCTTTTCACAGCTATTTTTTTTGACAGTGAACTGTGTTTTCTTTACAATTTTTTATCAGGCATTATCCTACAGATACCTCATCTTCATCCAGCCTTCAAGTATTTACTGAAGTGGTTTGCCCCATTGTGTTGCAGATGCCCTAGACACTAGACCTGTCACTTGAAAGTTTCCATTTATCGGGGGTGCTATAGCGGAAACTGCCCCGTTCAGTCGAGAGGGGGGTTACGGGGTGCAAATTATGCTATTTATTTTGTAAGAGCTTGAGGGTAATTCCATTGAAGAAGTGAGTATATATTTTTAGTTGTAGATTAATTTGAGAATGGTTGACAAATTGTTTTGCCCGTTTCTATCCCCCCTCCCCTCCCTTTTATGAGTTCTTGAATGATTATCTGATGTCATGCTAAGGATGGCAAATTGATGAAGTCCTCACTATCCACTCAGATCTGAAGGGGACCCTGAAAACATATGCTGTAGACCTGGATTTGAATTTTCAATTACAGAAATACCAGTAAAACAATAATAAAAAAAACATCCTACACTAGTGTTGTTTTGTTGATTGCTTCTGGACAGATAGTGAATGCTTTCAGCTGTTCTAGCCACTCCTGCCATTCCTGTCTATGCATCCCGTTTTGATTCTCAATGATGCTATTTTGATTTTGTTTGCCAAACGTCATTTACCTGCTATTCCCACCATGCACTGCACCCTACTGTCACGACCCATGAAATGCCCTGTGTTCAAAGTCCATTGGGTTTGACAGGTATCTGTTTCTAGAAGGCTGTTATACACCAGGAATGTACGGTTCAGAATTTTACACGTTCCATTTTGCTCCACCTGTTTTCAATTCAACATGTTCCGCTCGTCTGTGAAGCTGGTCACTTAATCTTCCCCACAAGACCGCAGTCCTCTTCGCTGTCTTCATGAGTGATCACAGCGTGTCATGGGGAAGTCATGTGCTGTTCAGATTGATCAGATCCATAGACACAGGACCCTTTCCGGAGGCTGCAGAGGAAAACCAGATGCTGTTGTGGAGGTGAGCCCTCGCACCACACCTCCACCCAGGGCACCGTGACGGGCCACAACACTAGCCACTCCCCTCTGGAGGTCCATTCGTGCTTCTGGGCACTAGTAGGCCTGTTCTGTTCCTGTGGGTCAGTAGGGCGATTCGGAGCCTTTTATCTGAGTGACAACTAGGCAACACCGGATCACATGACTGATGAGAGAATTAAGGATTTTTTATCAGATTAATGACTTTGAGGTGTTCATAATCACCCTGTCGATCAATTTACACTTTCAACATAAACATATCATGTTTATGCCGTCATGTAGTAAAGGATTTATAGTTGTAAGCAATTTCATTGTTCTTGTTCGCCCTCGTGCTCTCCCGTTCTAGGAGGACACACCCTCAGAGAGGAAGGGGGGTTTGGTGGACGTATAAAAGCAGGGGTGCCTGTCGTTCTACACCACTCAGTTCTGTGGGAATAGCCTAGCCTACAACCCCAGGAGCTTATCAGGTATGCCTCTACATCCTCCTCACACAGTCTTATCATTGTCTTCGTTAGCATAAATATGCTAATTCTGGACAGGGGCTGTTGGAACGCAGGTAACTCCTCCGGGTGATGCAGAGGGGCTGCTAGTGCCCGTGTCCTTGTGTTTAATGGATGTGTGATCTTAGGATGAAGACGGTCTTGGCTCTCATGGGCCTCCTGGCTCTGTGTTCTGCACAGAAGCAGAGGAGACGGCAGAGCTCTGAATGGGACTACCGCTCTGAGGGTGAGGACAGTCAGCAACCCTGGCTAGCTCTACAGTTACACTAGGAAATGCTGGATATTTTAGGAACTAAAACATCTTAATCAGAATGGGTTTTAATCGGCATGAAAGTTTGCACAGACAAGGAATTTACTTTGGCAGGAAGGTGCATACATGAAACATGTAGGAATCTTAAAACTTAAATATGTGGTCTAACTATACAAAATGAACTAAATCTAGTTAATACTAAGGGGATTTAAAATAAAAAATAAAATGTCATGTATGTAAACTATATATAAAAAATAAAATAACTATATCTGTGTTGTTGCCACTTTAGCAGAGAAAGTGAACACCAGAGGATGTGCCAACCTCACCCTGGTCTTAGACAACTGGAAGTTTGCCATCATGACCCAAGTCAAAGACTTGCTCCTCAATGACCATAGCACTGTGCTGCCTGACTATGGAAGGTGAGTGCTAACTTGTGTGTGAGAGTCAGGAGTCAGGTGGCTGAGCGGTTAGGGAATCGGGCTAGTAATCTAAAGGTTGCCAGTTCGATTCCCGGCCGTGCCAAATGACGTTGTGTCCTTGGGCAAGGCACTTCACCCTACTTGCCTCGGGGGAGAATGTCCCTGTACTGACTAAGTCGCTCTGGATAAGAGCGTCTGCTAAATGAGTAAATGTAATGTAAATGTGTGTGTGTTTTCTGTTCATGACAAACCCCGATTTGTATTTGACTTGCTCCATAACTAAGATGTAAATCTTTAAAAAGTGATCTTGTCAGGTGTCAAAACGTTGCTGCTCTTTCTTTTCCTTTGTGGCGTATCTGCTCCACTGCTCCAGGATCCCCCCCCTGTCTGATGCCCTGGGAGATCTGTACAAGGAGTTCAACGCCCTGAAAGAACGTCTCGGGGAGCTGACCTCCAAGTTTGAGGGAGTGGAGGCCTTCGTAGATGACGTGAGGGCAGGGAGAAGCCCTTCGTCTCCCAGGGGAGAGCCTCGTCCGGCGGGGGAGGAAAACACCATGCCAGCCAGTGAGAGCACAAGGCCACTTGGACGCAGAAACAGGGTGGTCGTCCGAAGAGTTAAGAAGCCAGATGGTACATAGGTGTGAAGGAATGAAAATCGATCCCATGGTGGTGGAACACAAACTATAGCTTTCTTAATCTCACTTCAATCTCCCACCGTTATAAACTATCGACATAAGTTGTAAATATCTATATTTTTCTATATATTATTTTTCTTTTGTAAAATGTTCTTGTTTGCTTTAATTATACCACCACTGGAACAAATTATATAACTGGTTTGAGTGAAGCTCTAGGTGGCAGCAAATCTCTTCTCTTTTCATAGGTGGCGTGAGTGGATAAGTTCATGGTATGAATGTGGTGCCGGGTTTGATGTTGTTATTGTTTTAAAGAATGCAATGAACAAAATAAAATAATTGCAACTTTCTCGATATTTTGGTGTGTTGCCTTTGTAGGCTATAGGCCTACTTGATTAACTGTGGTCTGATTAAGTCGGCAATATGTTTGTGGGTTTGCAAAACGAAAAACATGATAGGTCCATGATAGTCTACTATTTGTTTTGTTTACATGAATTTATAAGATGCATGAAGATGTAAGTTTCTGATACAGAGAATCGCAGAGTGAAACGAAACTGAAAGGAGAATAAATGATTAGGGAATGTCATACAGTTTTCATTAGTGTGTGTAAAGATTACAGAACTATTTTGTAGATCGAATGTGTTATTTAACATTGAACTGTTATATGATATATGTGTAGTAGCCTACCACTAACTTAAATATGGATTCCATAAAATTTAATTAGAAATTTTAATCACAGTAAGTAAATGAATAATACAAAGAATAAGACAGAAAGGATCTAAACAATCTAATGTATCTATTCATTCTTTAATTTCTCTCTTTAATATCTAACTGCCCCATTTCTTTAATTTCTTTTTTCACTCTCTTTCAATTTAAATTCAAAGGCTTTATTGGCATGACTGCATACAATACAATGTTGCCAAAGCATGTTTACATAAAATGTACAATCACAATTAACATAAATAAATAAATAATTTATAGATGGTAACAATGTGGTATATAAACATATAACAGGTTAATTGTTAATTATTAAACATTAAATATTAGTTATGTGGGACAGGGGGTTCACATTAATGTGGAGCTCATGAGTTATTTTGCTGCCAGTTTACAGCAGTCCTCCCTCTCTCCCAGTAGAACTGAGAGTCTGTCCAGATCATTTAGATGGTGGAATTCTGGGAATATTTGTGTTATTTTGTCAAAATAATGGTCTCTAAGATTTCGGTTATGGTTGCAGTGAATCAGGAAGAGTAGTTCGGTCTCTACTGTTCCCTGGTTACAGAAGGAGCACAGCCTCTCCTCTCTGGGCAGCCAGGTCTGTCTGTGCCAGCCGACTTCTACTGCCAGGTTGTGCTCACTGTATTTAGTTAATGTTTTCCTCAGTTTTTTTTATCAGACACTGTGGTCACGTAGTTTGCCACTACCTGGCAACTGTTTCCAAGGCGCCGTCTCCCAGGGGATGGGGGAGGAGATCTGTGATGTCACGCATGCATAACTCTACACCTGTAATCCAGGCTGCTCTCTTTCCCTCCCCTCTCTCTCTCTCTTTCTCTCTCTCTCTCTCTCTCTCCCTCTCTTCCATTCTCTCCCTCTCTCCTAGTCTCTCTACCAGTCTCCCTCGTTCTCCCTCCCTCTCTTTCATTCTCTCAGTCTCTCTCCCTCTCTCTCTCTCTCTCCCTCTTTCCCTGCTCATTTCAAAGACTAAAGGATGCGCATTGCACCTAAGTTTGTTGTCGTCAATGACTAAATCTCCCATAAATGTGCCAAAGTGTCTTCCTTTTGCTTTATGTACAGAGATGTGACAAGTTGAAACCCCCCCTTCTCACCGTGCCACCAAAATGGAGGTGGACTCATATTTCCCCTTCAAGAGCAGGAGAGACTTGGACTTCTCCCACTACATTGGTTGGGTCCAATTCGCTGCCCAGGTTGCAGGCTATTCAAAGGGTGCCTCAAACCTAGCCGGGGAGAAGCATTGAACTATTGAAGATGCATGAGAAAACCCTTACCTGCTGTGAGGTGAAGTGGTAATGGTGTTTAGATGTTCATTCAGAACAGGAAAACCAATCACCCTGCCACTGGCGCTTTGTTTGACAGACAAGACAATGGTTCGCGAGGTAGAGGAATCGTTCAAACAGAAGAATGCTAGTTCGATCCTGACTCCTCCATGTGACAAAGTCTCCCTGAGCACAACACTGTATTCCCATCCGCTCCCTTTGTGCAGGTTGGTGCCTTGCCTCTGCCATGTGTGTGAATGAAACTAATCTGTGAAGGGGTAAATGTGTGAGTCATTAAATAGTGGTATTCACACAGGAGCAGGGTTTCAAAAACTCTTCTGAGATCTCCAGACCTTTTACATGTGTGATCAAAATGATGAGGTGTATTAAACATGAAATGAGTAGAAGGGCATGTACGAATTGCAGTCCTGTGGAATATGCGATTGTTGCAACTACCACACAATCCACGGGGTTAGTATGGGCATTTCTGGCAAGGCGCACTCCTGGTTTGAATTTTACCTCACTGGGCGCTCGTTCAACGTGTCATGGCAAGGTCAGCTGTCTGTACCTCACCACAGGGGGGCCCCAAGGCTCGGTGATGGGACCACTTCTCTTTGCCACATCGCCTCTGTCTCCAAGTCGTGCCACTTTGCGCTATAAAAAATCCGCAAAATCAGGCCGTACCTAACCCAGTATGCCACCCAGCTGCTGGTGCAAACCTTGGTGAGTTCCCGCCTTGACTACTGCAACGCAGATGATCCAGAACGCGGCGGCGCGTCTGGTGTTCAACCAACCGAAGAGGGCACACTTCACCCCGCTACTCATTGAGCTCCACTGGCTGCCTGTAGCTGCTCGCATTAAGTTCAAGTCACTTATGCTTGCCTACAGAGTGATTGCTGGTTCTGCTCCCACCTACCTAAATGATCTTGTAAGGGCAAATGTTACACCCAGGATGCTGCGCTCGTCTAGTGAGCATCGTTTGGCTCTGCCGTCTGTGCAAGTATGGCAATCCAGACTATTTTCATTTGTAGTTCCACGTTGGTGGAACAAACTGCCTAGCACTACCAGAGCAGGGGCATCCCTCTCTACCTTCAAGAAGCTTTTGAAGACCCAACTCTTCACAGAGCACTTCCCTTTCTAAACTGGCACTTCGACTAGTGCTTAACTTGCACGGTTACATTCCTGCACTTCTTTTTTTTCGGCACTTATTTCTTATATAAAGTAGTATGTATTGTTACACCAGGGTTCTAATGCTCGTAGCTTGACTGTTCTCTCCCTTGTACGTCGCTTTGGACAAAAGCGTCTGCTAAATGACTAAATGTAAATGTTTACATTTAACAGATGCCATTTGGGAAAACCCCTCTTATTAAGATCTCTAGTTATTCTGAAGATGACATACGTGATGGCATAAGAAGCCAAGGACAGGGACCCTCTATTACATTCAGTCCAGACAGTATCCGACAAATGAACATTTAGGAGTGCAAATAATAAAGTATGTTATCATTTTTACTATCACCATTTTCCAACGTGATGTCCTGAAAACCATTTTGCATCTCTTTGTTCAGTTACTTTAAGAGAGTGAGAGAGCAGTTTTGTGTCTTTGTTTGTACATTTCCTTAAAATTCTTAAAGATGACACCCACCACCACTGACCCTTGCAACATTACCATACTTAGACATCAGGGATGTGTGTAACGGCGAGAGGTGGTGGACTCAAAAGCACGACTCAGAATATTCACAAAAAGGGTTTCTTTACTGGCTACAGAAGGCAGAGACTGACATGAGGTACAAAGACAAACTAGCAAAGAGAGATAGAAACAAAGGGGCTAAATACACTGGGGCTAGATTGAAAACAGGTGCTGTCAATCAGGGCTGGGGAGGTAAATCACAGGCAGGGTAGGGGACACTGAAATGAGAGGTGAGTACACAAAAAACAAAAGACATGACCTAGGGAGTAGGGCGGGATGTGACAGTACCCCTCCCCTTAAGGACAGCACCAGACGTCCCAGGCTGGTCCGGGTGGCGGCGGTGGAAGTCATCAATAAGAGTAGGATCCATGATGAAACTGGTGGGAACCCATCGCCTCTCCTCAGGACCATACCCCACCCAGTCCACCAGGTACTGACGTCCACGACCCCTACGACGAACAGCCAGAAGACGCCTCACAGAGTACACTGGGCCACCATCTACAAGCCGGGGAGGCGGCGGGGGTCTAGAAGCAGGAACCAAGGGGCTGACCTTAACTGGCTTTATCCGGGAGACGTGAAACATGGGGTGAACCCTCATGGAGCTGGGTAGCCGGAGGCGTACAGTCACAGGATTGATGACTCTGGTGATGGGGAAAGGACCCACAAACCGGGGAGCCAACTTGCGAGAGTCGACCCTCAGGGGGAGATCTTGGGTTGACAACCACACACTTTGCCCGGGACGGTAGGCGGGGGCAGGGTTGCGATGTCGATCAGCCAGCCTCTTATTGAGCATTGTTCCAGGTCCGTCGACATAAACGGACAAACGCTTGTGCAGAGGGAACAGCCACCTCAGGCTCCAGGTCAGGGAACAGGGGTGGCTGATAGCCATAGGCGCACTGAAAGGGGGAGAGACCAGTAGCAGAACTAGGCAGTGTGTTGTGGGCATACTCCACCCAGATGAGGTGCTTGCTCCATGTAGTAGGGTTTCGGGAGACGAGACAGCGCAGCCCCGTTTCCAGCTCCTGGTTGAGCCGCTCAGTCTGGCCGTTGGATTGGGGGTGGTACCCGGAGCTGAGACTGACAGAGGCCCCAACCAATGAACAAAAAGCCTTCCAGAATTGGGAGATGAACTGAGGTCCTCGATCAGAAACCACATCCCTGGGAAACCCGTGCAATCGAAACACATGAGACAAAACTGCCTCTGCCGTTCCCTTGGCAGAGGGCAGCTTGGGCAGAGGGATGAAGTGCAACATCTTTGAAAATCTGTCCACTACCGTAAGAACAGTGGTGTTACCCTCCGATGGTGGTAGACCTGTGACAAAGTCGAGGGAAATCTCCGACCAGGGGCGATGGGGCACCGGAAGGGGTTTCAGAAGGCCAGATGGCGGAGACCGGGAGGTCTTGTTCTGGGCGCAGAACAAGGGACAGGGGACAGGCTGCAACATACTCCCCAATGTCCTTCTCCATAGCCGGCCACCAGAAACGTTGCCTGACCACAAAAAGAGTCCGCCGAACTCCGGGGTGACACGAGAGGTATGAGCCCAATGTATCACCTGAGAACGGAGAGGGGCAGAGACAAACAGCCTGTTCGGGGGACAGCCGTCTGGAGTGAGATTGCCTGCATTACCTTGCCTGACTCTCTCCTCTATGCCCCACGTGACTGCTCCTACTACACAAGAGGGGGCCAGAATGTTAGTGGGGGGGCCAGGATCAGAGCAGGGATCAAACAGGCGAGACAGAGCATCTGGTTTAACACTCCTCTAGAGCAACCTTGACAGCCAGCAGCTCTCGGTTCCCCACGTCATAGTTCTTCTCAGCAGAAGAGAGCTTCCGGGAGAGAAAAGCGCAAGGATGGAGCTTATGATCCTCCGCCCGTTGGGAGAGGACAGCTCCAACACCAACCTCCGAGGCGTCAACCTCCACAACAAACTGCCGATGGGGATCGGGCATGGTCAGGATAGGTGCAGACGTGAAGTACTCCTTGAGCCTACAAAAAGAGTCCTCCGCTTGAGGAGACCACAGGAACTTCACACGAGGAGACGTCAGTGCATGCAATGGGGCTGCAATGGTACTGAAATTGCGGATAAACCGTCTATAAAAATTGGCAAACCCCAGAAAACGTTGGACCTGTTTACGATCCGTGGGCTTGGGCCATTCAGCCACTGCACTGACCTTGGAGGGATCCATGTGGACACTGTCCTCAGAAACAACATAGCCCAGGAACGTGACCGTAGGAGCATGAAATTCACACTTCTCTGCCTTCACAAAGAGATTTTTGTGGAGAAGACGCTGTAGGACCAGACGGACGTGCTGAGTGTGTACCTCTGTGTTGGGAGAGAAGATGAGGATATCATCTAGGTAAACAAAAACAAAGCGGTCAAGGAAGTCTCTCAGAACATCGTTCACCAGGGCCTGGAACACGGCAGGAGCGTTGGTGAGACCGAAAGGCATCACCAGATATTCGTAGTGCCCACTGGGAGTGTTAAACGCCGTCTTCCACTCGTCTCCCTCTCTCATCCTCACCAGATGGTAGGCATTGCGCAAGTCCAGTTTGGTAAAGATCTTAGAACCTTGCAGTAAATCCAATGCAGAAGAAAGGAGTGGGAGGGGGTACCTGTTCTTGACAGTTAGGGCGTTCAGTCCACGATAGTCAATGCAGGGGCGTAACGTCTTGTCCTTCTTCCCCACGAAAAATCCGGCCCCAGCAGGAGAGGAAGAGGGCCGAATGATCCCAGCCGCCAATGAGGACTCAATGTACTCCTTCATGGTCGCAGTCTCAGGAGCAGACAGGGAGAAGAGGCGTCCCCTGGGCGGCATGGTACCTGGCAGCAAGTCAATGCAACAGTCATAGGGTCGGTGAGGTGGCAGAGCAGTGGCCCGAGACTTATTGAATACCTCCTTGAGGTCCAAGTAGCAGGAGGGAACCTTGGAAAGGTCCGGGAAGTCGGAGTCCAAAGATGGCAGGAGAGAAGAGGAGACTGGGGACTCAGGAGTTGCAGGCAACGGAGAGACAGAGGAGTCTACGCAGTCGGAAATGGGGTCCTGACGGATACAGGCATGAGCACACCCCTCTCCCCAGCTGGTTACCTCGCCGGTAGCCCAATTCATGTTAGGGTTATGCTTAACAAGCCAGGGTAAACCTAGGACGAGAGGCTGCACCGGGGAACTGAAGATATGAAAAACAATCTCTTCTGTGTGATTCTCAGTCATGAGGAGCTGAAGGGGGGCAGTACGCTGGGTTATCTTGCAAAGCAGACGACCATCCAAAGCATTCACCTCTAACGGCTCTTGCAAAGGGACAAGATCGAGCCCCAGTCTTTCGGCCAACCCAACGTCCATGAAACTTTCATCTGCCCCCGAGTCCACTAACACAGGATGACAAAGGGTTGTTGAAGGTGCTACCAGCCGGGCCTGTGTGAGGAGACGAGGGAATCTGTTGGAAGAAAACGTTCGGCTCACCAGTGCTCCTCTTCTCACTGGTGAGCCTGCTCTTTTGACGGGCAGGAAGAAACAAAGTGGCCCAACTGAGCGCAATACATGCACCTCCCTTCCCGCATGCGGCGCTGACGCTCGTCGGTGGACAGCCTATCTAGCCCTTCCCAGCTGCATCGGCTCCTCCGATGTGGTAGGGGGTGGATGGGATCCCCCCACAGGCAGCACTCTGGCCGGTAACGCCAGGAAGGGAACTGCTCGGACTGCCCTTTCTGTGCCTGTGATGCAACCATGGCCTTGGACCTCTCCTTCACTCTCTCCTGGAGCCGAGTGTCGATCCTGATTGCCATAGCGACGAGGGAGTCCAAGTCGGGGGGGAGGTCCAGAGGGACCAACTGGTCTTTTAGCGGTTCGGATAATCCATGCAGAAAAGCATCGAACAGCGAGTCGGGATTCCAGTTACTATCAGCCGCCAAGGTGCGGAATTCGATGGCATAGTCTGACACTCGACGCTTACCCTGACGTACACTCATCAGCGCCCTCGCTGCCTCCCGACCAGGGGGTGTGTGATCAAAAATTTGACGAAGCGACTGGGTGAAACGCTGGCGTGAGTGACAGAGCGGGGAATCCCTTGCCCACTGCCGTGGCCCAGTCCCTCGCTCTGCCGGTGAGGAAGGAGACGATAAACGCTACTTGGGAGCGCTCCGTCGGAAACGAGACCGCCCGCAGTTCAAAGTGAAGCTCACATTGGACCAGGAACGGCTTGCAGTTCCCCGAGTCCCCGGAGAAAGGTTCGGGGTTAGCTATGTGCGTCAACGGGGTTTGCGTTGCAGTGACTCCAACTGGAGCAGGGACTGGAGAAACCCTCTCCGGCTCTGGGTTAGTTGGCTCACGAACAGGTGGGTCGAGCCGCTGCAGCAAACGCTCAAGGCGGTCAGAGAGGTGGCCCACCTGGCTGCTGATGGAGGCCTGGAAGATCTCATGGCGTGAAGACATCTCCCTTACTCCGGTGCAGAACGAGCTGAGCTGCTCCTCCTGCTGATTTATCCGTTTCGCTTGGACTTGAAGCGCAGCGCGCACAGGGTCGGAGTCGGCTGAGTCCATTCTTGGCTAGTTTGTACTGTAACGGCGAGAGGTGGTGGACTCAAAAGCACGACTCAGAATATTCACAAAAAGGGTTTCTTTACTGGATACAGAAGGCAGAGACTGACATGAGGTACAAAGACAAACTAGCAAAGAGAGATAGAAACAAAGGGGCTAAATACACTGGGGCTAGATTGAAAACAGGTGCTGTCAATCAGGGCTGGGGAGGTAAATCACAGGCAGGGTAGGGGACACTGAAATGAGAGGAGAGGTGAGTACACAAAAAACAAAAGACATGACCTAGGGAGTAGGGCGGGATGTGACAATGTGTCACCCCAGCTGCTCTATCTACTGGGAGGATCAGCACAACCTCCATGTAACCTTTTGTGTGTGTGATCTTCTTTTGTTGGTCCTCTCTAATCGGTGAAAGAGACGTGAGCTGTGCAGGGTCCTCCCAACACCTGAGTGCAGAAACCCAACACATCCATTCGTGAGGAGGACAAAGTGAAGTCCAACCCTATGCACCTGTTTGGACTTGGATTAGTTTAGTCTTACAGACATTCCTTTGTGAACAATCCTTGCAAAACAGGAAAACCCTGAAGTATGATATCCAGCCTATTCAGAAATGTACTGGCAGTGCCTTGCAGACAATTGGGGAGGTCTCACAATTTCCCTATAGTAAGCACCCAATCAGGAATAGACTTTGGTGTGTAGGTATGTTTGTGTGTGTGTGTATGTGGGTTTGTCTGCAACGTATAAAAAAACCATGAGCTAGACTATTTCACAGACCTTAGGATCACGTCGTCACGAGGGTCTTGGGTAGTGCCTGTGCATAAAACTTTTTTGAGACAAAAACAGGTAAGTGAGGACAGAATATACTGCATGAACTATGAATTAAAGGTATGTAAGTGCAGGGTCGAAGCATAGTTCTACTCTAATATTTTGTTACTCTGCATTTACTGGTATTTTTTTATATAACAAGAGAAAAATCATATAGTGGCTTTGTTTAACTGCTATTAGTTGTGTTTTTGTTGAAAAAAATGTGTATATGTATATAATTCAGGTATATGTTTTCCATGTAATGGAAAAGTCACAGATTTGCAACTCTTTAACATCCCAAACTTTGTCCCCAACCAGGGAAAGTCATGAATAGGCCTTTCACCATGATCCTACTGGTATGCAATTCCTTCTGCCGTTTTCCTGGCTGTAGAAATGTATTTATTTTAAAGCCAGCTCTTATTTTGTTCTTTACACCAATCAAGTAAGAGCACTGTTTAAGGCACAGAGAGCATATTCTGAATTTGATTTAACTTATTTTACTAAATGGGATTTTGGTTTGAAAATATAAAGCATTTCTCACTGCTGTGTCAACATTTTCCTGCTGTATAGGCTGCTGCTGTGCATTATAAAAATAATAAGAATAGAGCAAACCATCCAAAAACGTGTCAATGTGAACACAGCAGGTCAAACAAACTCCTTGTTATCTGACCAGGTATTGGTGAAGACAACACTGTCTTGTTTTTGGGAAACTGCTTACGTCCCGCGCTGAGTGGTGTGTGCAACCTCAGGCGATGTTCCTTTTGTTTGGTTCTAGGTGGTGTGTGCTTTGGCTGCTGTTTCTTTGGCTCTGCCTCCGGGTACGTATGTGTGTACTGCCATGGTATGATCTATGCCTGGAAGCAGGTTGGGCTGCAGTGGAGTCATGCTGATATTGACATACTGTGTTGATTTTACACTTTAATTTCACATTTGGATATTTAGTCATTTCATGTCTGCCTGCGGTCTAGCGGAAAGGAAATAAACGAGAAATTATACATGGTATAATACATGGTTTGCATAAATAACACATAACGCTGTGGTCGGTAGAACTTTGTGGAATGTGGGCATTAGTGTGATATAAGGTACTAATGCAATTCTTTTGCATAAATTCATAGTTTAGTTTAGTTTCCAAAAACATTGCGGGTAGCCAAAACATGAAGCACATATTGTGAACAACCAAAATAAGTGCCAAAGGGAAGAACCATAAGAGCATAAGGGGACCAGACAGGAGAAGAGCTTGTGTTGGGACCGGGCGGTCTTGAGCAGTGGGACCACCAGGCGGTTGTCTGAAGAAGACAGTAGGTGGCGGGTAGGGGTGTAAGGCAGCAGGAGAGACTTGATGTAGTCGGGTGCAGTCCCGTTCACTGCTCGGAAGGTCAGTACCAGGGTCTTGAATCTGATGCAGGCCGTGATGGGTAGCCAGTGGAGGGAGATGAGGAGCGGGGTAACATTGGAGCGTCTGGGTAGATTGTAGACCAGGCGGGCCACGGCGTTCTGAATCCTCTGAAGAGGGCGGGTTGCGCATGCTGGGAGACCGGCGAGCAGCAGTAGTACAACTTGGAGAGGACAAGTGCTTGGACTAGCAGCTGGGTGGAGTGCTGGAAAACATGCAAGACAGAGGCCCTCGAGGACCAGGATTGGAGGACCCTTATTTAGGGGTTGTCGACTCATAATCTGACGGGTGCCGCTCCCTCACCCTTGAGCATTTTCTTTAAAATGACATAATCTGCCACGCCCCCTTTTTTGACCATAAAAAAAATAACTAGATGCACATTACTGTATAAACCCATCATGTGTGGTATGAAATGAAAGCTCTTCTCATACAAAAATCAGCTGTGACAAAAAAAAGTGAAAAAAATAGTTAAGGTCCCTCCAGAGAACAAAGCACCTTTTGCAAAGTGACCTTTAAGGTTGGATTATGTTCCTTTTTGCCGCATAATAGCTTACACTCATGTTTGGTATTAAATAAAGTACATTATGGAACTACAGTGTAGCCTAATACATACAGAAATACAATCATTAATACATATTCATTTGAATATGAACATTATAGCAATTCTGATGTACCCTAATTCACCAACTTGCCGGTTAGTTAGCACGTTAGCTATAATTTCCCTTGGATCTGTCGCTGAATTTCAGACAGCAATGATTTTGAACCAACCAAACATGTTGTTTAATGCTTTAAACTCCAACCGATAAGAACTCAACATCAGTTAAAATCAGACCTTTTATGTGCTCACATGCAGAGAAGGGCCTAACCTAATTGTGTACCATGATGCGAAAGGCAGCTGTGCTTTTACCAATTGGCCACAGGAAGTGACATCACTGAAGCTCGGCCTATTTCAGTCAGTGCTTTCCCTACCATGTGACCTTTACCATCTTAACACTATGAAACACAAACCCTTAAAAGTTTTGCACATGGACTGGAGGACGATAAAGGTTAAGGATAATTATTAAACAATATTTGTTAAGCTTCAAACATCATCCCAATCATGTCAATAAAGAATATTTGAATTTGAAATCAGACTTGTCTAACTATATTTCTATCGTGCTGATTTGCAGTGTGCTGGACAAATTGGTACGATCGTGACGATCCTTCCGGTACCGGTGACTGGGAGGTGCTGTCGGACCTGCGGAGTGAGAACCCTGGTGAGATCTGTGCCAACCCGATTGCCATTGAGAGCAAGACTGTGGACACAGGGACTGCTGCCGCCCTGACTGGCCAAAACTTCCTCCAGTAAGGGAGTGGCAATTTTTTTTCTGTTTTACTTTATAGTTACAGCTAATTTTTTAGCACATACTTTCATCTATATCCACTTAAACTGCATGCACTATGTTAGTAAGAAGGTGAGTATAAATGTAATAAGTAAAATATATCTCAGAAGAGATGGGCCTTCAAATGGTCTCTGAGTTGAAAAACAGACAACACATTTGATGGAGATAGTTGTTTTTGCCTAAAAACAGGAGAGAAAAACATAGAAATGGAAGTTCATCATGATATAGTACTAAAGATAGGATGCATTTTAGTAGGCACTGTATATAAGCATGATGACTGACACGTATCTGTATCCCCACTGTATAGCTTCTCTCCGACAATTGGGTTCGTATGCAAGAACGACCCCAAACAATACTGCCGGGACTACCAAGTCCGGTTTCAGTGTCCTTGTGAGCCTGGTGAGTCTGGTGGGCCTCGTGAACTTTGTGTGCCTGGTGGGCCTTGTGTGCCTGTCTTGCATATCCAATAAAAAAATAGTTAAGGTCCCTCCAGAGAACAAAGCACCTTTTGCAAAGTGACCTTTAAGGTTGGATTATGTTCCTTTTTGCCGCATAATAGCTTACACTCATGTTTGGTATTAAATAAAGTACATTATGGAACTACAGTGTAGCCTAATACATACAGAAATACAATCATTAATACATATTCATTTGAATATGAACATTATAGCAATTCTGATGTACCCTAATTCACCAACTTGCCGGTTAGTTAGCACGTTAGCTATAATTTCCCTTGGATCTGTCGCTGAATTTCAGACAGCAATGATTTTGAACCAACCAAACATGTTGTTTAATGCTTTAAACTCCAACCGATAAGAACTCAACATCAGTTAAAATCAGACCTTTTATGTGCTCACATGCAGAGAAGGGCCTAACCTAATTGTGTACCATGATGCGAAAGGCAGCTGTGCTTTTACCAATTGGCCACAGGAAGTGACATCACTGAAGCTCGGCCTATTTCAGTCAGTGCTTTCCCTACCATGTGACCTTTACCATCTTAACACTATGAAACACAAACCCTTAAAAGTTTTGCACATGGACTGGAGGACGATAAAGGTTAAGGATAATTATTAAACAATATTTGTTAAGCTTCAAACATCATCCCAATCATGTCAATAAAGAATATTTGAATTTGAAATCAGACTTGTCTAACTATATTTCTATCGTGCTGATTTGCAGTGTGCTGGACAAATTGGTACGATCGTGACAATCCTTCCGGTACCGGTGACTGGGAGGTGCTGTCGGACCTGCAGAGTGAGAACCCTGGTGAGATCTGTGCCAACCCGATTGCCATTGAGAGCAAGACTGTGGACACAGGGACTGCTGCCGCCCTGACTGGCCAAAACTTCCTCCAGTAAGGGAGTGGCAATTTTTTTTCTGTTTTACTTTATAGTTACAGCTAATTTTTTAGCACATACTTTCATCTATATCCACTTAAACTGCATGCACTATGTTAGTAAGAAGGTGAGTATAAATGTAATAAGTAAAATATATCTCAGAAGAGATGGGCCTTCAAATGGTCTCTGAGTTGAAAAACAGACAACACATTTGATGGAGATAGTTGTTTTTCATGATATAGTACTAAAGATAGGATGCATTTTAGTAGGCACTGTATATAAGCATGATGACTGACACGTATCTGTATCCCCACTGTATAGCTTCTCTCCGACAATTGGGTTCGTATGCAAGAACGACCCCAAACAATACTGCCGGGACTACCAAGTCCGGTTTCAGTGTCCTTGTGGGCCTGGTGGGTCTGGTGGGCCTCGTGTGCCTGTCTTGCATATCCAATAATATCTCAAGGGGTGTAAGACTGTTCAATGTGTACTTTCCTCAGTAGTCTAGCAGTGATAACTGATGTATTTCTGTAACAGCATCGACATCTAACATCTGTTGTTGTGTTGCCCCATATTGTGCTGACTTGCTGGTTTAAAAGTCAACAAGTATGCAGAGAAATAATAAAACTAGCACTTCAAATCCTACATTTGTTTTCAGTGTTGAGTTGCAAATTCACAAATTAAAAAAAACAAAAACATTGAAGACTTGAAGACATAGGCCCTGCCCTCAATTGTTCTACTCAGAAACTACAGTTTTGCCATTTTTGTCGGATATCATGAGGAAAATGTTAACTGGCAACCAGCGAAGCACCACAGGTTTTACAGTTTAGCCTAGCAGTAAAACATGATAGTGGGTTCTAGGGGTGTTGCCGTTGTGTTATGAGGTCTCCTCTGTGTGTTTGGTGATAAACAACATTCCTGGGCCTGTGCTGTATAGCCTATGGGGCCTCACGTTGCCTCCACACTAAGCTTGCTACAGTATCAAAGCATCAAGAAAAAACTGAGGTAATTAAACGCTTACATCAGTACCTCAATTTACAATCCCAGTCCAATTGTTTCTTTTTAGTTTTTTTCTTAACCCTTGTGCTGCCTTCGGGTCACATGACCCAAAGGTTCATAACGAACCATCGTTGTGTTTACCCAATTTTACCCAATACAAAAACAAATAAAAATAATTTTATTTTAACCTTCGCAATGTGGGGGGTCTAAGACAGCCCAACGGTTAAAAGAAAATGCTTCACTTTGTTTTTGTATGCGGTAAAGTTGTCGCAATACGATGGTGGGTCACAATGACTGATGGGTCAGAATGACCCGAAGATAACACAAGGGTTAAGAGTGGTGATTACCTCTCTCTCAGCATTGGGCGAGCAAGCATCTCTCAAGCAAGCACACTTCCTTTAAGGGGAATATTTTTCTTCCTGTGCCAGTGAGGAACAGAGGACCAGCTATGTAGTTTGAGAAGAATGGTCAAAGATTGCAATAACTAATAACATAATTTGATTGGACTTAAAATAGTGTTTTGATGTAAATTGTGCTTGGATTAGATTCTTTTTGTGCAGGTCCTGTTAAAGTAACATTATGTAACAATTCTACCTTAAAATAACAACTTGAAAAAAATGGTACCGCTACAATTACTTTTAATATGGAGAATGGCTTCTCCGCCATAGGGAAATGACTGTGCTCTGTAAGATTTCTGGAGCCTTGACATTGCCTATTATATAGCTGTAGTCTAAAAGTCCCATAAGATTTATCATTAATACATCAGGTTATCATAGGTTTTGCTGCTAACTATAAGGGTAAATATTTGTACCTCGTGATTTCTATTTTTCCGTCAGTGTAAAGAACAGGTAATAATTCAGGTCACTTTGCCAGTGAACCCTGGTTCGACTCTGAATTTTTAAGCATCGGGTACAAGAAAGGCATTCATCGGCCATCGACCTGATGGTGTACTCTACTCTCAATGTGGTGCGTAGGACGTAATGTGGATATGTGTAAAACTCATTTCAGATCCTTTATTTTATCATTTTCTTTTACAATGAAGATTTCAGGTGCCAAAACTTTGCTGCTCTTTCTTTTCCTTTGTGGTGTGTTCACTGCTCCAGGACCGCCCCACCCTCCCTATCTGATGCCCTGGGAGACTTGCAGTGGCGATTTTAGACCCTTTTTAGGGGTGCTCACGCACTTTCATCGAAGCACCCCTAAAAATTATTATCATTTGATGCTGGTAGTTCATGAAGAAAGGGACATCCTTAGTTTTTTCATTCAACATTTTGCATAATAATAAATAACTGTATTAACTGTTATCAAGTGAAATTAGGGGATTTATTAGCAAGGGTGTTTACACTTTTACAAGGCACTGTATTCATGTCACATTCTCATTGGGGGCTGAGCACTCCTAAAGGTCTGATCCTAGAATCGCCCCTGGAGACTTGTACAAGGAGTTTAACGCCCTGAAGGAGTTGCCTCTCATGGCTCAATATTATAGCATAACGAAATAGATTCTTTAGTAACATAAGTTCCTCCTGTGAATTTACAACGCATCATGTTGGTGACACTTCTTGCATATCTCTCAAGACAGTCTCATCCACATTTCCTAATGTGAAGACATCCTGTATGGCTGCCTCTTTTTCTGCCACATCTGCTTTAGCATTCCCAGAAAAATGAAATCAATGTTATCAGTATGAACTTCTAGTAGAGCAAACAAATTCTTCATAATTTATATACATTACATTTCGTCATTTAGCCGACGCTCTTATCCAGAGCGACTTACAGTAAGTACATGGACATTCTCCCCAAGGTAAGTAGGGTGAAGTGGCTTTCCCAAGGACACAATGTCATTTTTCTCAGCCGGGAATCGAACCAACAACCTTCTGATTAATAGCCCGACTCCCTAACCACTCAGCCATCTGACCCCTGTATTCCCTTGTAGAAAACATTGCATCTTTTGACCATAGGGAACAGTAATGGAGAGGCTCTGCATTGTTCTAGAGTAAACATAAAACTATTGTTATAACGTTAAAGCACATACCACCACTGGAACAAATTATATAATTGCTTTGAGTGAAGCTCTAGGTGGCAGCAAATCTCTTCTCTTTTCATAGATGGCGTGAGTGGATAAGTTTATGGTATGAATGTGGTGCCGGGTTTGATGATGTTGTTATTGGGTGTGCTCAAGCCTTCGGCAAGAGCACAACCTTTGTTCTCTCACATATATATTATTATTTATTTTTGTGAGAATGCTGTTAAGCATTCTCACTATTGTTTTCCTGTTTCTCTTTATTATTGTGAGAATGCTGTTAAGCATTCTCACTATTGCTTTTCAACTTCTCAGTTCTTCCGCCGATTTTTGGCCTTTAACTCGTTCTGCATACTTTAACCGATTCCTACAACTTTTGTATCAAAACGTTCAGCTCCTTCAGGAGATGATGGCTATGACTTTTGGTATTTCTCACTTTTATACTTTTTAAGACATTAAGGTTTTTGTGCAAATTATTCTCCCATTAAAAGTAATGGTAAATCCTTTCAAATCATTAAAAAGCTTCCTCCTCTTTCAAACGTAACTACTTCAGCTTACTTTCAGCTAGATACACCATTCAACCTTTAAAATGTTCACAAGACATTCAGCTATTCCCAAATGATTCAGCTTTTTCAAATGTTCAGCCAATTTTGAATTATGACAGTTTGAAATACATTAAAATGTTTGCTCCTTCTTGATTTTTATGAATGAGCAGCAAGCAGATTGGCACACTGCTGGCTGCTCTTTTTCTGATATTCAACTAATTTGTCAAACAAATTCCTCTAACGTTCATATAGTTTAACTTACAGAAACAAGTTATACCTTAAAATCTAGGAAAATTTGTCCTCTTTCAGCCAATGTAACTACTAAAGAGCTCACATTTACAGATTTTCAGCTATGAGCCTTGAAGCGAGAGCAGCCTTTCAAATTCTCTCACTAACTTCAATGGAGAGGTGAGTAAAATCAGTCAGAGAAAGCAAGAAGGAACACGATTTTGAAACTGCCGATAGAGTCGTATTTCTGACCGCACAGACATATAAAGGACATCTGTGGTTTCGGCAGAGTCTTGGGTCTCGGAAAATATCCTTATATTTTGGATTGGACGTACAGTTTTGCGTCTAGGTTATCTTGTTTTAGGTGTGGATTCTAGCTACATTTCTCTTATTCTCTGCCCTCAGCGCGTTAGCAATCATAGCTGCACCATCACCGTAACGACAGACACGCACCACTCAGTCTCTCACACAGGTGATTGGTACGTTTACTTGACCATGAGAAACACGATTACTAGCAATTGTCGGTTTATGCCAATAATACGATTACTCCGTTTACATGTGTAATTAGTTATGCGATTACTCAATAAACGCGTCTACATGATTCTTTTTTATTAATCGTTGTATGCTCCACGGACAAAACTTGCACCATCATCCTTCTGCAACAGTGTCGCCGTGTCTTCCTGTATCGGCTCTACTGCTGTATGTTTCATTCCATCAACACATTGAATCCTACTAAGAAAGCCGAGTAAACGCACTCAATGGTAAGCTACATCTGCTACTGCTATTACTATCCCAACTATAATTTCAGCTGTTAAAACGATAATATTCTTGTTCCGACTAGCTAGCCTACTTCTTCTGTATAACAGTTCAGCTTTCAGCTTCTCCCGCATTGTAGGCTATTTTAGCTCTTAGCTTTGTTAAGATGATGCAGATGATGCAGTTCAGCTTCCACACTGCCTCTTTTGTGTCACTCACACATTTTTGAAATTCATTTCAGCTTGCGGGTATTTTCTCATTTCTCACTTTTATACTTTTTAAAATATATAATTATTCTCAAATTATTCTCCCTTTAAAAGTAATGGTAAATCCTTTCAAATCATTGTTGGAATGCTGCTCCAGCCCCTTTCAAAAATACCTTTTGGTTGCTTTGAAGCTTCAGCTTATAACTTTCTATTAAATTTTCAAAATTTTCAGCTTTTTTAGCATGGTCAGCTATCCCCATTCAGGTTTTCAGCATTCTCACTGCTGTTTCGCAGGAACAGCCTTTTCTAGTTTATTTTTGCCCCCCTAAAACTCAGTCAATATTTGGCCTACATAGACAACGTAGGTGTCAAAAGTTTCGTCTTGGTAGCGATTGAGTTGCTTCTATTGGAATTTACGTTCCGTTGCGTGGTTTAGGCTCAAGTTAAGTTTTTGTGGCGAAAAGTGAAGCTAACGGTGGCTAATTTGCTAGCCACAGTCACTGACGTTACTAACGTCACTACGTCACTAACGTCACGAAAACACGCGTGACTACCTTTGGCAGAACATTCGTTTCGCATCTGTTAACTTGGGGGATAGCTAGGCTAACTATAGCTTTACTGCAAGGCAGCTGCAGAAACGCCACAAGCACAGAGGCCAGGGTGATAACTATTTACTCATTTTACTTTGTGATATGACACACAATTGTGATGTGTAATGTACAGTATAAGCTGATATTATTAATGAAGTACATCTACTTTCGGAAACAGTAGTCTACTATTTCACTGAAGTATTAGCATCATGACATTAGCCTGTGTTGCCCGGGCAACACATACTACAGTGGTCTATGATGTAGCGTTATCTGTTTTCAATCGTTAAAATAAACATTCCTCACATATACATTTTCGTTGTAGGATTTATTCTGACATTAGTAAACGATTTGTTGGTGAAATGACCATTACCTGTGGTTTCAAACCAGTGTAGCTCACTGCAACGCTGTAGCTTACGCGAGACACACTACAAAAACATCTACACTACAGTACACAGCTGTTTAGGAAGTCAAACGGCGACAGAACATGTTCGGCACTGCCCTTACTTAAATCAAAAGTCTAACTACTAACCTGAACTTCATTGCCACAGCCTAAACGTTGTCAATCTGTTCATGAAAATAATTAATTTCAGCTTAAACCGTACAACGGAACGTTAAATCCAATTCAACCAACGCAATCGCTACCAAGACGAACACAGCAGTGGTCTAGTACTGTACCGTAGTAGTACAATTTACCGGGGCAGCTTCTCCACACAGGGCTATATCGCATTTTGCGTTGTTACTGACAATGATCGCAACCAGTGAGCTTTTTATGAATGAGCGATTTTCCACTAAATAAATGTCAAGCTTATTTACGTTTTGGGGGGCATATTTTCAGTTAGCAGATGGTACTGTTTGAATCGCGATTGGGTAACGTCGTAGAAAAATCTTCAAAGGGGGTTCTTTATTAATGAATGAATGCAATGAGTAGGCTAAATGCCTGAAAATATCATGAGAAGGGAAAAACTTAAAATGACGTTTAAGTCATAGAGATTAGGTCAATTTTTACACCGGTCTGCCAAATGTATTCGTTTTGATTCAACGATGAGGCTGCCTCTTGCAGGGGAAATGAGAAGACATCTATTTCATTCTACACTTCACTCGTATTTTCAGTTGTAAATGAGCAGCAAAAAAAAAAGATGCTTTTAAATCTATGTAATATTTATACATAATAAGTAGGCCCTATGCATTTTTATATAAAATATACAGGAATATCAGTTGTAAAAATGGCATTAAAATCCTTGTACAACCGACGCAAGCAAGCACACCCTAGTTGTTTTAAAGAATGCAATGAACAAAATACAATAATTGCGACTTTCTCGATATTTTGTTGTGTTGCCTTTGTAGGCCTACTTGATTAACTGCGGTCTGATTAAGTCGGCAATATGTTTGTGGTTTTGCAAAACGAAAAACATGATAGGTCCATGATAGTCTACTATTTGTTTTGTGAACATACATTTATAACATGCATAAAGATGTTAGTTTCTGATACAGAGAATCGCAGAGTGAAACGAAACTGAAAGGAGAATAAATGATTAGGGAATGTCATACAGTTTTCATACGTGTGTGTTACAGAAGATTACAGAACTATTTTGTAGATCGAATGTGTTATTTAACATTGAACTTTTATATGATATATTAGCCTACCACAAACTTGAATATGTATTCCAGAAAATTGAATTAGAAGTTAGAGTTAAAAATACAGGTTAAAAGCACTAGAGAGAAAAATAGATTTGTTTGATATTCCCTTAAATTTTGAGAGGCGCGGTGTCGGTAGCGTCATCATCGAATTGTGTTGGTGCGCATTAGTTCTGTATGCGAGGTGTACACTGATAGTCCGTATTGAAAGAAGACGACAAACATTTAAAGGTTTGTTTACACAGAGGATTCATATGTTTTTATGTGAGTTTTTGCATATTGTATTCAGCGTAATAATTGTCATACATTGTCAAACATAAAAAATGCAGTTAGGATCAATAATAGCCTAGTTCAGGTTTGACTAATACCTCAATGCATTTGACAGAAAGTAATGTAAACCATTTCAACGTTTTGACAAACATTGTGTATGGGTTACATTTTAAGCTACATGGCTTGTTGCAGCTTTGGCAACATGTTAATGTGGAAATCATTTGACTGCCGATAAGATGCCCAGTCTGTCAGGAAACAGAAACTTGGCAGCAATTAGATAAAAGCTTGAGGAAGTAAACATAAACGAGGTGTGACTGCGTTTCTCTACTTGTAGACATAACCGTGTCTATAAAACATATACTGAAATATAGCCGTCACTAGTGTTGTCGTTAAGTTCTTCAGCTTCACGTTTATTTTATGATGTTATTTCTATGTTTTTCTGTAGTTGAC
Source organism: Osmerus eperlanus (assembly GCF_963692335.1). NCBI lineage: Eukaryota > Metazoa > Chordata > Actinopteri > Osmeriformes > Osmeridae > Osmerus > Osmerus eperlanus. The sequence goes on from NC_085029.1 coordinate 16,944,400, forward strand.
AATGGGCAGCGAGTGAATGTGAAAGTCCAAACTTACCCAGAGACTCAGGGCGTCAACGGGATTTCTGCCCTCAAGAGGCTCTGCAGATGGAGTCAGGCTCAGGTGATCAGGGGGCCCAGGGCCCTCAGGGGCCGGCCAGGACCGGGCAGCATGTCACTGAGGACAAGGAGCACCTGGTTGAGACCTCCACCACAGACGATGTTTTGATCAAGAGACCAAGGACCCGAGGAGAGCTCCCTGTGAATCCAGACACATCAGTATGTTCCAAAAGTCATTCTCCTCACACATTTGTGCCAACCTTGGTGGTCATTTATCATTTACTGGGGGGGTATATAGTCTGTTGTTAATTAAATGTTTTTTGTTTTGTCACAAGGCACAAGGAGAGACTCCCGGGAAGACTGGAAATGAGAAGACGAAAAGAAGGAGAAACAACAGGAGAAGAAAGAGAGTAGGAGGAGTCCACAGCAGCGTGGTCCCAGCTCAAATCACCGTGGAAACGGGAGAGATGAACGATCGAGGGACATCAACCAATCAAGACCAGGAAACGATGGACCTGCAGACACAAAGCCAACAAGAACACAACCAGGCTGCTACCAGTCTGCCTCGGCCCCGAAGCGACCCCAGCCACCTTCAGACAACTGAGACGAAACAAGCAAGCCCCAGAAAAGTGCAGAAGGTGCAAGTTCAAACCCAGACAAAGAAGACTAAACGCAGGAGCAGGCAAACCCAGACCCCCGTCGTTACTCAGAACACACAGCAGACACAGACGGACTCTTGTGAAACCGGCCAATCACAACCGGGCGGCCCCTCTGACACGACCCCAGACCAAGACGACGGCACTGACCCTAGCCAGCCAAAGCAAAACAACGGCAATGACTCCACTCTGACGAAACAAGATGGCCACCCTGACGCTAACACTCAGCCAGCAGGTGCACCGACGGCTGGCGAAGCCAGAGGCGACAGTGAAGGAGCAGTGGCAGAACCGCCCACAAGTCAGAATCCAGACAAGCAGGAAAAGAAGGACCCGCCTTCCGTAGAAGGCCGAGACGCTGCCCGGAACCAAGAGGGAAAGAAACCCATGTCCTATGCTTCGGCCTTAACGGGAAAGAATGCCGAGAGTGAGAAGACATCGAAGACTGAGTCTTCCAAGGATGGGGATCAACACAGAACGACATCCCAGAGCAGAGGAGGCCGGTGAGATGACTGTGTTCACACCAAACGCGGAGAGAATTATTCGCACGAATGAAACACATTTCCGAATCGCAGAACAACCGTCTGCCTTATTGATATTACAATTATGTCTTTGTCTCTTTTGACTCTGTTCACAAGAAACACTTTGCAGTTGTGATGTTGTCTGTGTTTGTGTGACTTCAGAAACCAACTTGTTTGTGTTATACAGTATATTTCTTCTTCGTCAACAGGGAGTGTTCCCCAGTGAGGAGTCCACCTGGGGTCCCCATGTTCACCTTCTATGCCTACGCTGTGCTGGACAAAAGGTTCAAGTTCAATCAAGAACATGACAAGCTGTGGCTATGGATTGAGAATGAACATTTACAGCTGGAAATTATTACTTTTGTGTGAGTAAAGTTGATGATAGGCTTGTTTGGGTTTCATATTAAATTGCACTTAATTTATACATGCAGTATTAATGTAATCATTTTTTGTTCATTATTTATTTTCAATATGGTACATATTTTCAATTCTGATTTTCAGAGGCTTGCATGACCAGTCAGGCTATCTATTGGAAACAAGACTTTCTATTCAGGAAAGCTTAATAACCAGAGGACAATCTTTGACTTATCAATATTACATGCAGCAACGACAGAAAGAGATTTTCGAGTTAGCTACCAGACAAATTCAGATTCCATTTGATCCACTAATAAATGGTAAGAGGTAAACGATTTGCAATCAATGTAATCAATGTGAACTTTATATCATAATGTATAACAATCCAAACAATCTTTCCAGAATTGCACCTTTATGAAGGTCATATTAATCGCATGGAATCATGGTCTTTACGAGGGTTTTGGGAAAGCTGGACAAAACCGAAACAGCAGCAAATCTCTGATGCCTGGCTGAAGACTGCTGGTGTGCTACTGGACAAAACATTCGACAAATGGGATCCCTTCTGCAAGGGCAGCACTGAGACCTTGGCTCAGAACTTGGCAAATTTTCAGAAAACTTTAAACCCAATGCATCCAAGAGTGTTTTATCCAGATAATACAAACCCTCCATATGTGAAGGTTGGTATTTGAAGTAGCTATTTCTAGAACAAAAACTTAACTGTAAATAATGTAACAAACTGTAAATCAATACCATACATGTATTTACAAGTCTTTTGTGCTCTTTTGTACTTACACAGGTGTCAGAGCTGATCTCAGAGCGTTTGTTGCAGCTCTTGATGGGAGCATCCCATCCAGCAAAGAGCTGGATCGCTAGAAACCCTCTTGTACTTGGCTTGTCTGTATTCATGCTCTCCAGGAAATGTGACATAAACCTTGGAGTGAAAGGTTGGGCAGAGCTTAGCTGTTTGGTGTCCTCAGGTAATGCGTTGGACAACAAAAACATCGAAGGCTTGCACCATGTCTTCACAGCCCCACAACAGTGAGTTTAAAAAGTTTTTTTTTCCCAATGTGTTCACAGCGTACTCCTGTTACATTTAGCAGATGCTCTTATCCAGAGCGACTTAGAGTAAGTACAGGGACATTCTCCCCGAGGCAAGTAGGGTGAAGTGCCTTGCCCAAGGACACAACGTCATTAGGCAGAGCCAGGGATCGAACCAGCAACCTTCTGATTACTAGCCTGATTCCCTAACCGCTCAGCCACCTGACTCCATATGTTACCATAACAAACGTGTGAATTTCATAGTAGTTTCTTATACCATCGATCAGCTTACCTAGTCAATGGTAAATTTGTTTATAATAATTGCTGCTATCTCTGTCTGTCCCTTCAGTACTGTGCTGGGTCTGATGAACTACTGTGCACAGCAGACGGTATCAGAGCTGCCTCTTCTGGTTCCTCTACTGCACACGCTCAGACAGGCTGGTGCAGATGCCGACAGACTTGCTCCTACTGTAGAGGAGCAGAACTGGTCAGGACTGGATCGGGTTCCGTTCAGCACGTTCAGGGAAAGGGTGCGCGGTTTTCCTGACAAAAGAAGGTAATCGACTTACAGCGCGGAACTCCAGCCTGCAAGTTATCTCACGATGAAGCAGTTTTATTTCATCTGTTGCGTTTTTCTGTTATAGAATGATGATGACTTTGATCCAGAGTCACATCTCTCTGGCTAAAGAGATGCCTCTGGTCTTGGTGAGCTGGCTGTCTATGGTGGCTCTTGAGGACGTTAAAGAATTCTCCATATCGACAGGAACCTCTCCAGAGAACCTGATCCAGACCCTGATGTACAGGCTTCGCAAGTATGATGAGGACACAGACCAGAACAAATCACAACAGAATGTGGAGGTATGTTCCAGATGGTATATGTTCACCTCCTCCATCAGAAATTGTGCTCTGTGTATCAGACGTATACATTTTCCCCCCCACATACAGGCCATTGAGAAGATCCTGAGGCATATTCTGGAGAAAGTTGAGAAAGACAAGAAGAGGTACTGACATCTGAACACTTACTTGTAAATCATTGCCTATACTGTAAATGTAATATTTGGATTGATGCATCGTGTTTGTATTTTTCGTAAATAGATTACTGGATTCTGGATGTGTTCAGCCCATCCTACTGTGTTGCCTTAATGTTCTGAAGAGCACTTGTCGAATGGTGCGACTGGTGCAGTTTTACCGCACAGCTGTGCTGTCCTACCAGCTTTTCCTGAAAGTGGCCGAAATTCATGATGCTCTTGCAAAAAAGGTACAGGTAGGCTTTCTGTATTTACTGCTTCATTGGCATGTAGTTTTAGTATCGTAATAACTGTTGTGCTTTCTTCCAAACTCAGGATACGGAGGAGGACAGGCCTGAGCGGACCAAGCTGGGGAAGGTGCAGCAACATGTTAGCCAGTTCAGAGATGGACTTCTTTACCATCCCCTGCTGAAGCAGTCCAAAACACTCTCCTACCCCAAAGAAATTGAGGTAGAAATCTAATAGAACTATATTAAGTACCATTATTATTGTATTTCCCTTACCATTCAACTTGTAGTCTGTATTGAAATCAACACAAGATCCCTTGGTTGTTCACATGATCAGCAATCCTTATAACACATCATCACCACTGCCATTCTGTTTGTTTAGTTATATGTTTGTATTGATTTCTGAGGGTTTAGTACACTGTAGTTTAGTCTGCTGCAGACTAAACTACAGTGTACTAAACCCTCAGAGATCAATACACACATTCAAACCCCATGAAGTGTGGAGGGTATAACATGTGTTGTGTGGGTAGATGTGGGATGCATTGTTGCGGGTGGAGTGCTCTGTACCGGGCGTGTCCGCTCAGTGGGAGTCCTGCATAGAGAAGGACCTGAAGAAGAGGATCTCCATGGTGAGTGTGGTTCACACGGCTTGGAAGGACTTATAAGGTAGCCTAAAATGAAAACACATGTCCCACTAAGTGTTTTTAAGTCTTTGATGAAAGCTTTAGAGACTGATTCCTTGTCCTGTAAATGTTTTTAACTAGTATTTGTAGGTTTTATATTTATGCTTGTGACTTTTATTCGTTTTTTGTTGTTTGTAACTATTAAATTACTTGCTGCCGCCTATCTTGGCCAGGATGCTTTTGAAAAAGTAATCTCAAGAGACTTTTCTGGTTAAATAAAGGTTAAATAAAAAATAAATACAATAAAGAAATTAGCCAGACCAGTTTCCCAGCAGCTGGGGTTCTCTGCTTTTTGGACAAAGATGTTTGTCTTCATCCACAGTCCAGCGATGTGGACCAAGTGGTGGTGAGCTGCCTTCCGACATCAGCAGAGACCTTAAACAAGAGCCATGAGCTCATCCAGACATGCTTCCAGGAGCTGTGTCACACTGCCATCAAGAACATCTGCCAGGTAAACTATCAAGTTGCTTACATTCAAATCGTCCGTTGTTAGAGACCAGTAAATTGGACTGATCGTCAAATGGCTTGAACATCATTTGATGGCTTGTTTTTCAGGCTGGTAAAGAGGGAGACCTGATGCAGACGTTGTTCGGCCTGTCACACAAGCTTCCCTCCAAAGTCCTGTCCTCCATCGTGGTTGAGTCCGCAGCACGATTTGAACAAAGTACCGTGGAACAGTTGCTGAACCCTCAGTCTACTGTCAACCACCTTCTTTCACAAGGTATCACAGATATGTCATCATAGAATTATTATGGGCCTATTATAGGCTGGTGATGTGCAGTAGTGCTTGTGTGTATTACATAATTCTCTATGGGGTATTGTGATGCAGGTGACTGGAAGGACATCCAGGTGGATGAAGAAGCTGGTAAGGTGATTGCTGTCTGTCAGGGGGACCTGGGGACCCTGGTGGAAGCTCTATGTCAGGGAGATGTACCCCTTCAACACCTGCAAACTGTACTAAAGCACAGACAACAGTTTATAAAGATCTTTCTCCAGTGTACGTGCCCTCACAACATTCTTTGCAAGACTTGAATGGTATGTTGCCAAGAAGAGTTACCAGAAATATTCAAAGTATTTTGGGTTGTTTCCTGCATAGATAAGATAAACACCAAGGTAGAGGGGCTTCCTGTGAAGGCAGAGGGACTGTTGGCCCAGAGAGAAAAAGACTTCAAGAAATTCATGGAGCAAAGAAACCACATGGACACTCTTATCAAGATGATGAAGAAGGTGTCAGAGAGCATAACAGGTGAGGTCGACATGTGCACAAGAATGTAAACCAGAACAAATAATGGTGGTCAGGATATTTGAGGTGTGCTTTGATCATTTTTGTGTTGAAATCTTGAACCCAGACAGTTGTTTTTAAAATGTTATTTCCTCCTAGTTCCTGAGATCTCCACACTTGAGGAGCAACACAGAGCAGATCTCCAGTCAGTGAGCTTGGATAAGCTAGTGTCAGTCCAAGCCTACGGTGTGGAAGAGGCACCAGGAACCTTGGACCTGGTTCTTTGGTACAGTGCTAGCTTGGAGGTTCTGGACATGGCCAGAGAGATGCATGAGGTCCGTGACAGCAACCTGCTGCTGTCTTCCTGGGTGGGCGGGGCTGCGGAATGGGCCTCGGCACAAGGCAGCATCTCCACACCTGTGTCGGCGACCCTCGCGCAAGTCTGCCGTGCGATCTGGAGCCCTCGACTGACGAAATTCTGTCAGCTAGGCTTCAGGATAGCTTCTGCATCGGTCACGTTTGAGGAGCTAGACCAGGCCCTGAATACCATGGGGGACCAGGGAGAAGGGGTGCAGATGAAGAGGGAGTTGCGCCTGATGTCTGCCAGGCTTGATGGGTATCAGCAGTTAGAGGACGGCTGGGTGGAGACCAGGCTCCATCAGATCCAGGAGTACCGGCAGCTCCACCATGCTGCAGCCTCGGCCAGCGCAGTTCTCAAGATAGTCAATCAATTGCAGCTGAAGGGAGACTTCAGTGAGATTCACTGCCTCACACAACTGGTAATATACTCACAAATTCTGTTTCCAAAAGGACAGTGTTTCGTTTTGTTTATTTTTGCAGCATCTTAACGTTAAAGGTGCCAAAGGGGTAGTCTTAAGTGGAATTGAATGTATACCACAAAAAATGCTGTATTTAAAAATAAAAAGAATGTAATACTGTTTTCTCATTTGATATACAGAAGCAACAATCATTCAAGCAGAGGGTCTTGGGGTCACTCACTAAAGACCTCGACCGTGCAAAGCGGCAGCTGTCCACAGTTACACCTCGACACACAGAATGCCTGGAGGTGTTTCTAGAATGCCACACGCTAGTCAGCTGGGTGAAGGACAAGAGTAAGCTGCCATCACCTGGCCTGAGCTGTTTACATTTAAAGCATGATGAGGGATAGTTAAGTAAACGTGTTAACCTAGTGCAATGTACCGAGGTATCGCTTTAGTTGCATGTCCGCCCTTTCTGTCTCTCCTTTTACAGATATAAGAGATGTGAAGGTCTTTGTGGACTTGGCCTTCATCTCAGCTGGGGAGAACGACGCAGACATAGATAGAGTGGCCTGCTTCCATGCTGCGGTGATGGGATTCAGTCCTTTACTATATTCCCTCTCCTCCACTGCCGACTTCAAAGAATTCATGACCTGTGCCGGGCAGGTGTGGGACACCCTACGCAGGGATGAGACACTGCCAGACAAACTGGTGAACTATTCCTCCTTGACTTACAATTGCTTTTGCAGACATGACTTTCTTGGAGATGTTGACATGTGAATGTTGAGTTCTTTTTTACATAGAGGGACTCCACTCGTTGCCTGGATTGGCTGAAAGAGTTGAGCCAGACCCACGGTTCAGTGGAGCAATCGTCTCTCGCCCTGGCTACGGCGATCAATGCCCAGGGGGTGTACCACATAAGCTGGTCAGAGAAACCCACAGAGAAGGTGGGTGTATGGATCATGGTCTTATACAAGGCTGAATACATAACATATACACAACTTATATACATTTGAGTTCAGCTTCATCTTCCCTGTACATTTCCAGTGTAATAAACCAACTTTTGTTTGCAGAGATGTCTGCAGAGCTTTCTCTGGGTCAGAGTAAAGAAGGATAATGCTTATAAAGATCACAGCTTGGAGGAGTTACTGGAACTGCAGAACAAGCTAATGCTCCTGTCTTCCAAAGGAGAGCATGGCAAGGAACAAGTCAACAGGTTCACCCAGGTCTGATGGTTTTATCCATGTTTTTGTTGGTCTTTGCTTGGAGACTTACTGTACAACAACATAAACTGATTCGTCTTCTGGTTTATCTCTTCTGCTTCTGAAGGTGTTTGAGGGTGTCCAGAGACTGAGTTCCATCCTCCTCCAAATGCAGTCTTCGGGCAACATGCTTTTTCGCGAGTGGCGTGCAGAGATCCAGTGTAGCGAACAGATCCAGCCGTGCATCCGAGTGAGCTTCTCGTCCTTGCAGGGTAAAGAAATGGTGTACCACGGAGAGGTGACAGAGCAGCTGCAGGGGCTGTGTCGCTCCATGGAGATCTGCCATAAGGAGTGGTGTGCTTTCCTCAGAGAGAGGCGCTCCGAGTTCCACTCCCTGAACCACTACACCTCAGAACAGGTGCTCTACCTGTGCCAATGGATCTACAAGATATGCACTCGACAGGTCTCAGTTCCTCAGCAGGTGTGGCACCTGTTGTCTCCCATCAAACCTGCGTGCACCCTGAAGGATCTCAGGGAGGCGGTGGCCCAAGAGACCAACTTATTTTCTAAAGCCCTCACTCCGGCAGATTGGGAAGATGAACACTACGAGGAGCCTGATGACGAGGATGAAGTTACGGAGATGATCGAATTCTCCTCAGACAGTGAAGAAGATGGGATGGATCGTCATGGCGTTGACCTCTCACCTGTGACACACAGGGAGCGCACGGATGAGGATGTGCAGGATAGTGTGGAGGCTCTCTGGAGATGCTTTAAAGACGACATGCCAAGATTCCTCAAAGAACTTCTGGACATTTCCACCCTGGCACGTGTCCTCTCGTGCCTCTCAGACATGAACCAGCAGCACATCAAACGGAAGCTGCCGCTTGCACTTCAGGAAGGGAAGCCCAACCTGGTTCTCTGTCCAGTTGCAGAGGCTTTAAGTACCACTTTATCATTTTACTTAGAGAGCCCGGAGAAGCCAATGCCCTCTACTGATGAGGTGCTGGTTTGCCAAAACGAGACCACAGAGGAGCAGGTGGAGATCTTCCTCCGTCGGGCCCTGGGACAAGGTGTCACATGCAACCAGCAGAGGATCTACACGCTTGTGAACCCGGGGCTGCTGGGCTATGATGTCAGTGTGGCTCTAGGGGAGCATTTTGAGACCCTGGAAAGAAGCGCTGGAGCTCATTACCGCCTGGTGATAGTCAGCCCAGTGATGCACCAGCACACTTACGTCCCATCATTCTTCAGCAACCACAAAGTGCAGGCAGGAGTTGTCTTAACCACAGAAGATGCCAAAAGATATCTTCATCACCACTTTACTGTTCAGGTGCGGCACAGCTCTGCTCCACTTGCGTATCCAGGCAACCTGTCCGTCTGGGTGGTGTCATCTACCCGCCCCTCAGTTGGTAAGAGGAAACAAGTGTCAGATTCTAGTGAATATGTACTGTTTAGAATGTTGTTGGTACATTTTCACAGCATTTTTCTGCTGTTGTTTCCACAGGAAAATCCCTTTATGTTGAGCGTCTTTTTGAGAAATTCAGGCAGAGATCTACAAACGCCCGGCACATTAGAATCCGTCTGATAGAGCCGCAGATCGACCTGGACTCTTTCCTGAAAACCCTGTCAGAGAGACTGGCTCCTCTGAGAGAACAGGACCCTGTCTTGCTACACATTGATACAGCTGCAGTAAGTCTATGACAGTGCCCTTCTCTCTTCCATTTAACAAATATTTGTTTATCTGATGCATGGATTGATATGTGTTGCATTTAGTATCCATGATGTGTTTGTTTTGGTCATTTTCAGGTTAGCTCTGGACTTGAGGAATTCCTCTTTGCTCTCTTGGTGCTGGGCTGTTTGCATGATAGCCAGGGAATGTTGTGGAGGAGAAATTCAGCACACCTCATTGTTGTTGAGACTTTGAGACCAACTCTTCATACTCAATCACAAAAAAATGAGGTATATCACATTTTATTGTATTCCCAATTACATCTACCCATTAAACAAAAATATATGAAGTAAACGTAAAATAATTTATTGAATTATTTAATCATGCTTGTTTTTACAGATGAGAATCGGACTTCTTGACATTTTACCCACCATTCAATGCAGACCACCACTGGAGGTGAAAACCCTGTTGCTTTCTAAACGTGGCAACACGAGAACACACGAACCATTGATGGATGAGCAGGAATTTGCCAGTGAAGCAATTCAGAGACCCTACCAATTCCTAAAGCGCTACAACAGGAATGAGAACCTTGATCATTTTAAGTATCCTGAAGGATCCAGAGAGGGAGATCCAATTGACTGTCTGCATCACCTTTTGGCAAACTGTGCAATGAAAGATCCCTCTTGGGCTGAATTGAAGAACTTCACCTGGTTCCTCAACCTGCAGCTGAAAAACTGCGAAGATTCAATATTCTGTGACCCTGACTTCCTTGCTGATCATCTACCAGGTTTCAAGAACTTCATCGTCAAGTTCATGATTGAAATGGCTCGAGATTTCTCCTCCCCGTCTTTGAACACCTCTGACCAAAGCCCTTCTCCTTTTTTCGAGAGCAACCCAGAAGATGAGCTTCTGTCCCGTCTGACGATTCGGAAACGCTGGGAACATCAGTCTCACCCATACATTTTCTTCAACGCCGACAGATTCTCAATGTCTTTCCTTGGCTTTCATGTGCAAAAGAGTCCCAGCGGAAACACTTTCAATGCAGTTGATCCCCAAAGCCACCGGGTGCTAATGGGAGATGTGATGACATCCAAACTGTTTGAGGGCCTTCAACAGCAGAAAATCTCCCTCACAGAGGAGTTCGACAGTTTGGCGCGAACAGAGAAGATCAAGAGAATTTCTCGTGTTGTTGGTGCCCAGAAGGGAATCATGGGGGAATTTGACCCAGACCCAACTTATGAGCTTACTGCTGATAACGTGATGAAGATGTTAGCCATTCAAATGAGATTCCGTTGTGGTATTCCAGTCATCATCATGGGTGAAACTGGCTGTGGAAAAACCAGATTGGTCCGCTTCCTCTGTGATCTGCAGAGAGAGGGAAGAAATGTGGAAAACTTGAAACTGATCAAAGTTCATGGAGGAACCACAGCCGAGATGATCTACAGAAAGGTGAGGGAAGCAGAGAGACAAGCTCAAAAGAACCACACAACCCACAAACTGGACACGATTCTGTTCTTTGATGAGGCCAACACTACAGAATCGATCTTTGCGATCAAAGAAGTCTTGTGTGACAGGACTGTGGAAGGACATCCTTTGAAGACAGACACTGGCTTGAAAATAATCGCCGCCTGCAATCCTTATCGGAGACATACCCCTGAAATGGTAGAACGTTTGGAACGCGCTGGGTTAGGATACAGAGTGAAAGCAGAGGAAACACAGGACCGTCTTGGCAAAGTCCCTTTGAGGCAGCTTGTTTACAGAGTTCATCCGCTGCCTCCTAGCATGGTTCCATTAGTCTGGGACTTTGGCCAGCTGAGCGATGCAACCGAGTTTTCCTACATTAGACAGATTGTCTGGAAGAAGGTAAAGGATCATCGTTTACCTGATGAATGCGTCAGAGGAATATCAATGGTTCTTGCCACCTCTCAGTCATACATGCGCAGCAGAAAGAACGAGTGCAGTTTTGTCAGCCTCCGAGATGTGGAGAGGTCCATGAAGGTGCTGGTGTGGTTTTACCTCCTCAGTGAACACATTTTCTCAGATTTCCGTGAACTCTGCAGTGTTCAGAAGACGTGGAAGTGTTTGGCACTGGCAGTAGGTGTGTGCTACTACCCATCTCTTTCTTCAAAGGATGACTATCTGTCAGCGATCAGCAAACACTTTCCAAGAACACTTAATTCGGCGAAATCACTGCAACTTGAGATTTCCTCATGCCAAGACTTGTTCCTCAAGAACATCGAGACGAGAGAGACTGTGGCTAAGAACATAGCCCTGAAAGAGAATGTGTTCCTAATGGTGGTCTGCATTGAACTCAAGATTCCTCTCTTCCTGGTTGGCAAGCCAGGAAGCTCCAAATCCCTTGCTAAGACAGTGGTAGACGAAGCCATGAAGGGCCATAGATCGAACTGCAAGCTCTTCCAGAAGCTCAAGCAGGTTCACATGGTCTCCTTTCAGTGCAGTCCTCACTCCAGCCCCGAAGGGATCATTGGAACTTTTCAGAATTGTGCTCGTTTCCAGAAGGACCAGAACATGGACGAGTATGTGTCAGTGGTGGTTCTTGATGAGATTGGACTTGCGGAGGACTCACCGCAGATGCCACTGAAGACCCTTCATCCACTCTTGGAAGATGGCTGCATTGACAATGAAAGGCCTGACCCACACATGAAAGTTGGATTTGTTGGGATCTCAAATTGGGCCTTGGACCCAGCAAAGATGAACAGGGGCATTTTCCTGTCCCGATGGGATCCCAGTGAAAACGAGCTGGTGAAAACTGCAAAAGGGATCTGCTCATCTTCCTCACACATTCTTCTAAAAATCAAACATCTCTTCCCTCAACTGGCCAAGGACTTCTTGAAGATTTGTGATCACACAAAGAAAAATCAGTTCTTTGGCCTCCGTGATTACTACAGTCTGGTGAAAATGCTTTTTGCCACGGTAAAATGTACGGGACAAGAGCCAAATGACAGCCAGCTGGCAGAAGCCATCTTGCGCAATTTCAGTGGACAGCCCGAAGGTTTTGATCCACTCATTTTCTTCAAAGATATCTTTCAGAACCACAGAGATGTACCCATGCCAAGCACTCTGCAGATGGTAGAACAGAATCTCGACTGTGGCAATAATCAAGAGAGTCGGTACCTTCTTTTACTGACCACTAACAATGCAGCCCTACATATTCTGCAGCAACGAGTCTTTTCCAAAGGAGACTATGCATCCCCTGAGATTGTGTTTGGCTCCGGCTTTCCCAAGGACCAGGAGTATGCTCAGATCTGCCGAAATGTCAACCGGGTGAAAAGCTGCATGGAGACAGGTCGCACTGTAATCCTTCTGAACATGCAAAATCTTTACGAGAGCCTCTACGATGCTTTGAATCAGTACTACGTTTACTACAGTGGACAGCAGTATGTGGATCTGGGCCTGGGTTCCCACAGGGTGAAGTGTCGGGTCCACAAGGACTTCAGGCTGGTGGTCATAGAGGACCAAAAAAAGGTTTATGAGCAGTTCCCTGTGCCCCTCATCAACAGGCTGGAGAAGCACAGAGTTGACCGGAGCACAGACCTGACCCCCTGGCAGTGCAGGGTCCTGGACAAACTCAAACAGTGGATGCAAGAATTCTCAGGTGGGGATTCTGAGAATTTCCAGCTTTCTGACGTGTTCATTGGCTTCCATGGGGATGCCTGTGCAAGTGCACTCCTGCAAGCTCTAGAGCGGAGGGAGCAACAAGGGGAAGATGGAGATGTACATCCGCATCTAGAGGATTCCGAAACTGATCCCTTGGAAGAGGTTGAAGCTAATGAAGTTGCCAACAGACGTCAACAGGATGTAAACGGTGATCATGAGAAGCAGAGGGATGTGTTGGCGGACAAGATTGAGGAGATGGACATGTTAGATGATGACGATCCAGAGCAACAAACATGCACAGACAGAGAAGGGGATGAAGTAGGCATGGAAATAGATTTGAATGAAGATGAACTTGAGATTGAAAACCCTATTAAGTATACTGACCAGGAAGACGAGCTCTTTGAATCAGCCAAGGGTTTTGTGTTGAATTGTGCCACACCAGACTCAGTGCTGAGGCTTAAGTACTCAGACTTAGGCAATCAGGAGAAAGAGAGACTTCAGAAAATGTACTTCCACCACCAGCAGCATCGCTCTCTCAGAGATTTCATGGTGGTCTTCTTGAGTCAAATGAACGATTCCAGCAGGTTTGTAGAGGTAAGAAACATACCACAACTCTCACCTTATCAAACCATTGATTGTACAGGTTTCCAGCATGACTCTCTATTTCTGTCTTCATTAGGTCACTACATTCTCCAGCTTGCTAACCAAATCGGATGTGAGAGGGTTGGCTAGTGCTCTGGGTTTGGACAACCAGAGACTTCTCCTTCTTTCTCTTCACCAATTTGACACAGAACTATCCTTCAGCAGCAAGATTGGGTACAGTAACTCTCCTTGATATAATATAGGAAAAATATTTTTTGGTTCAAATGTCTTTTTATACATTTCTCAAACACTTGACTCTTTCAGGGGTTTCCTACGAGATGCTGGCCACATTCTTTTTGTTCAAATGGACATAGAGGAATCCCACTGCAGTGGAGAACTCATAGCATCAGCAAAGTATACTTCAAGTCAAGAGGCTAAATTGACAATCATTGTAACAATACATATTTACATATACATTTACAATTCATACATCAGTGTTTTTGAAACCTTCCAACTTTGTTTACAGGTACTGCACCATGAATTACTTGATCGCTGCCAAATCAGATCAGAACTGTGTTGTGGTTTTCATCACCAAGCTGTCCCGGATTCCAAGGCGATCTAAGTACATTGGTTTCCAAGGAGGTGGGTAACTGACAAATGAAATGCATTTTATTCGGTATGGATGTTTGTATCATACAACAATAATGTGTTGTTGGGTATGTTGTTTATGTAGGAGTTTGGCACTCTGTGCATATTGATGACCTCCGGGACACGGACGACATGAGCCTGAACCTTTCCCTTTTCTGTGGAACGTCTATCAGCAAACTTCTGACTGCAGTAGATGACTGTGAGAACGTCCAAAAGGTAAACGTAAGTGACATTCGTGTATGCCATCTTCCTCATCTTTAATCATTTCACAGTCTGAAAATGGATTCTTTACAAAAATCTTTGTTTTAGTCCTTACTAATAGTTATCAATATACTAAGTGAGAGACCTAGTGAGCTGTGTGGTCATGTGCAGGTACAGGCAGAGACTGCATACCTTCATGGTCTATCCCTGGTGAGGTCCTGCGTCCAGAAGGCCGTGGGTCTGTTAAGAGAACCCACTGGCATGACCTCCAGAAGCATGAAGCGCATGCACATACTTCTGGCTCTGCTGGGAGAGGATCAAGGGGACATAGGAGGTAAAAACACGATTGCCTTTTGCAGCTGTGGTACTAATGCAAAGATGCGATGGATAGTCTTTGATTTCCAGTAAAAGTTTGTATAAATTTGATATTTGTATATTTTTCCGTTATAACAGCCCGCTTCCAGGAGGTGCTGCTTGCAAGACTAGCAGCAGTCTTGGCTCAGAGGGAGGAACTGATGCCACAACCTGGGGAGTGGGTCAACATAGAAGCCAAGAAAAGCCAGTCTCTCCAGGAAGGAGGAACTTTAAGGTAGAGTTTAAAAGCTACTGACAGAGTGATCTACGTCCCAGGAACGGTGCATGATTGGAGCTGTGCTCTGTTCGTTTCCACATCTTCAGACATACATTGTGGCGTCGTCTGCAGTCCACCCTGACTCCACTTCTGGCTGGGTTTGTGGAGGTGTTGGATAGGAACGCCAACCTGGACCTCCTCTTCTGTGCTGGGCTGAGCCCAGGACTGACACAGCTGTGGCTCAACATTCTGGAAGACAAACAGATTCTAGATCTCGTCACTCCTCACAGTTCCAGGTGATCTATTGAACATTAGGAGATTTATTTTGGTGACTTTTCCCTCAATCTGGCCATTTATCTTACTGTTTTCTTACTGTCCTGTTGTAGTGGTAACGATCAAGAGGTGCCGGTCCAACACGACTTACTGTTGGGTGCTCAGGGACGTCCTGGTGCTGCTCCCTTCAGTTGGCTAATCAGAATGAACTTCCACAGTCTGTTGGAGGAGTCAGAGTTTGTACCAGGTAAATTCCGACTAACAATTCATATTTGCGTATTTGCGTAGATACGTCAGGTGTGAGTTGTGCGATCGTATCAAAATTGGTCTGTCCCTCACTTCTCTTAGCAACCAAGGAGAATAGCAGCTCTCATCGGATTCTGCAGTTTGTGAGCAGTGTCACCAACAGTAGGCTGGGCAGCTATCTGCAGGCTCTCTCAGACCAGGAACAGTCCGAGTATGGCCATCGCTACCTCTGTGACTTCCTGCTTCTCTCCTTCAAGATCAAGTCTGAGGATGAGTTAAAGGTGCAGATCCATAAATTACATTTTTCATGGTTATTTCATATGCCAGTGTAAGATGTAAGAGTGTAGATTTTTCAACTTGAATTCACTATTTATTTAAAAAAAATTACTTTCACTCCTTAAAAGTTTTGAAAAAAAGTTTTGAAAGGTTGAAAAAATATTTCTGAAAAAAAGTTTCCCCAAACATTTCTAAAGGTAGAAAACGTTGGGGGTGAAACTGTTTTTCAGAAATATTTTTTCAACCTTTCAAAACTTTCTAAACAGTTTTTTGAAAATATTACATTTCCTCTTTCCTTTGTCAGTTGTTCACAAAGGCATTGCTGGGGTGCGTGGCTGACCTTCAGCAGAACATGAACGTGACCCCTGACCTCTCCCCTGCCTGGGTCATGGCTGCAGCCCGACACTACACCCCTCGACTTGACACACTCTCCCACATCCTGCTGGCCCAGCCTCATCTAGCCTCACAGATCGTACAGCAGGGCTCAAAGACGGAGCCTTCAGAAATGGTGACAACAATACCTAGCCTGTCTACTTCTAGTCGTGTACTGATGTTGTCCAGTGTGATTAAACCTTGTTTTCTGGCAGAGCGAGGACATTTTGGCTCTTGGTATCTGTGTAGAGAGGACCAAGCTCCAGGTTGTGAGCTCCTTTGAAGAATGTAAAGCCTTCCTGTGCCAAGTGGAGCTCCTACAGCCGTGTCTAGATCGAGCTTTTGGCCAGAAGTACAGAGCTGTCTGCAGCCCCAGCTGTCGCCAGCACTTGGACTCCATCAGGTAGTCCCTATACTTAACACTAAGACCAGACACACAGATAGGTATCTGCCTCTCAACGACTTGCAACTTTTCTTCTGGAAGGTCGATATGGAGTGGGATGCTTGTCGTGGCAGCGTTCATCCAGCAGGTTATGTTTGAGGCTAAACAGTGGGACACTAGATTGGAGGAGCTGGCTCTCAAACACTGCAACCTTCTCCAAAACGTAAGTTTTAGAGGATTGGCGTTGAAAGTACCTCTGAATTGGGATGTAAAATGTATGTTTAAGTTGTTGATGTTGTCCTCCCAGCTGATGCAGGACTCTCCTGATCTGAGGAGTGTGGACACACTACAGCAGCTCATGCGTATCCTCAACTCCTATCATGAGGAGTGCATCAGCAAGGACCTACGGTTAGATCCTCTCTCCAAATACAATATACATCTTAGATCTAGGTTCATGTAATAAGTGATAGTGTATAGGTAATAAAGGCCCTTATAATATGCTTAATAACACACATTTATGTTAGTAAGACCAAGTGTTTTATACTGTTAGTTAGGGCTAGGGTAAGGGTTAGTGTTATCATAAGATGCGATAAGCGTTAGTTAACGGAATAAGGGCCTTACTAACGCTTAAAACAAACACCTGGATCTAAAGTGTCAACAAATAAATTAATCAAATGTCTGTCACATTAATGCCTTATGTACCGTGAGGTGGAAGGTGTATTATCATTATATTTGCTATTCCATTTGCCTTCTGCAGGTTTGGCATTCATTGCCCAGTGTGCCTGTCTGAGCTCAAAGATCCATCCGTCTTGCCCTGTGAACACGTCTTCTGTCTAGCCTGTCTCCAGAGAATCCTTCAGGCCGACAGGCATTTCTGTCCCAAGTGCAGGGAAGACATTCCACCTAACTTCCAGCCAAACACTTCTGAGAACATCAAGTAAGTTAAACGTGTATTGCAATTTGTGTCTTTGATTATGTCACTGAATTGAATCGACTTAGATGATGAAGAGTACGGTGTATGTGGGAAATGTCCTCACGATTGATAGTTCAAATCCGGCCCAGGCCCTCTACTGCATGTCATCCTCTCTCCCTCCCTCCCTCCCTCTCTCCCTCTCTCTCTCTCTCTCTCTCTCTCTCTCTCTCTCTCTCTCTCTCTCTCTCTCTCTCTCTCTCTCTCTCTCTCTCTCTCTCTCTCTCTCTCTCTCTCTCTCTCTCTCTCTCTCTCTCTCTCTCTCTCTCTATCCCCACATTTCCTGTCATCTCCAAACACACTATCTCTATCAGAAATAAATAATATAGGCAGAAATACAAAAAAAAAAAAACAACAACAATAGATGTTCCAATGGCTCATTCAGTGTGTGACTATGTTGTGCTGGTTCACTGTGCTGTCCCAGGGCAGCGCTGCAGCAGCATGCAGAGGTCAGAAGCTGCTGCAACTCCTTCTTCCTGGAGGTGGTGTCCAGGTTCTGCCTGTCTGACGGGGAAAAGCCCGGAGAAGGATTGATAGAGCTGCTCTTCTCCCTGCTCATCTTTGCACAGGGTGAGGCGACCATAATACCACGTCTAAGTAACTAAAGGCTGCTGTTGATGTTAATGTGTTGATTTGGCGGATGTGGTTGTTGTGGTTGGTGTAGTTCTGGTTGATGGAGTGGTGGTTGTGGCTGTTGGGTTGTAGGGGATGTGTACAAGACTAGACAGCTCACTCCCTTCTTGGAGTGCGTCGACAACAGCCCAGTGGTCCGCTCCGTGCTGCCTAAACTCCTGCTACAGTACAGGTAAACAAGGACTCTAGAACATACACAAACACACACATACACAAATAACTTTTTCTGTGTTATTTTGTGTTATTTCTGTGTGTTATTTTGTGTTGTTTACTGGTTCTTGTCTCAGTTTTGAGCAGGTGAAGAGTCACATCCAGTCCTACCTCCGGAACCTGGAGGAGAACATCATGAACCGTGAAGACCGGACTGAGCTTTACCTGCTCTTTGTCAACTGTTTCCAGGTAACGGTCTTCCCCTAACTCTCCCACGTTCCAGATTCATCACCACCTGAAACACTGTATATGAGTTATGTCTGGTTGTTGGTTTGTTCTAGGACTCCCTCCACTGTCCAGGAGGAGGGAGAGGGTTGGAGGAGGGCAGAGATCAGCAGAAGAGCCTCCAAGAGGAGGCCAGGTTCTTGGGCAGGGTAGCCAGGAAGCAGACCCCCGGGCGGCAGGAAGACCCAGCAGAGTTTCTGCTGACCATGGCTCGTCTGAGACTGTGCCTGGCCACGGCTGCCAGACTGCTACAAAGAGCCACGGCCCAGCCCCAGGGTGAGGAGAACTGACAGATTAAATGCAGCCTCGACAAATTGCAGACAGTCATTTACTTTTCAAGAAAATCAACTTTGATCTGACGTGAGACAGGTTTGTAATATCCCGTGCGTTCCATTTTCCCCTCAGTAGATCCGGGTTGGCCTGGAGAGGTGGTGGAGTATCTGGGGCAGGTCAAGGCAGTGTGTGACTACTGTGGCAACGACTGGTACAAAGTGTACCTGCTCCGAGCGCTCAACAAGCAGGCTGGGATGGACTGTGTGCTGGGCGTGATGAACACACCCCAGTGGGCATGGGTGTCTCCACCAGAGGTCCTCAGACTGCAGGTACATCTCTGTCCCTCACATACCACCATAGGATGGAATTAGCATCTATTTGTGTCTCCACGTGCTCACCATGTGATGTATGGTGAACATACCGTATTGAAAAAAATAAAATAATAACTTTTAAACTGACATGAGGTTTTAGGCGTGAGGAGAAGCCAATTAAAAGTAACGTCTTCTTACGTGCTGGCTGGTTGCTTTGTAGCGAATGATTCCAGCGGAGGTGGACCGGTTCCTGTGCTGTGGGACGACGTACCGGGCACTGAGGGACGGGGTGGCCCTGGCCCTGCTGGGGAAAAGCCCAGAACCGCTCATGACAGAACTGCAGGTCAGAACCAGGACATCTGCGTAGGCTTACATCTGTACAGTATAGGGATCCCCTAAGGGATTTTAACTGCGATCTGTATTAGGGATGCTCATAATTGACCCTGTAGCCTACACATTTTTATCGGTTAATACTATTGGTTAAACAGTGTTGCCAATTTAGCTAGTCGCTAGTCTAGATTTAGCAACTTCACCTTCCCTAGTGACACAAAAGTTGTATCTAGCGACTAGCGAAAAATCAACTTTCTGCTACTTTGGCAATCCCCAACTTCATTGTTGAGCAGCTACAAAATAACTGTTATTGTATTTCCGTGTTGTTATAGCTGCCAATCATGTAGGTACAGTCGGTGATCTCGAATTCAATGTGTTTTTATTTTGTTTGTTGACGCTCGAGCATCGGTTATCAAATGTCTTTCTCCAAGAGGAGCATCCCTAATCTGTCTGTTTCTCCTCTCCAGAAACATGGAGGTGTTACTCCCTCACCCTTGGTACACCTGGTGCTGGCCTTGTTCAGACAGGTCACCTGTCGCTTGGCATCTCCAAACACAAACACACATCCTGCTCCACAGGTAACTACTCGCGACCGGTTTGCTATTGGGGATCAGATGGCTGAGCGGTTAGGGACTCGGGCTAGTAATCTGAAGGGCGCTGGTTCGATTCCCGGCCGTGTCAAATGATGTTGTGTCCTTGGGCACACCCTACTTGCCTCAGGGGAATGTCCCTGTACTTACTGTAAGTCGCTCTGGATAAGAGCGTCTGCTAAATGCCTTAATGTAAATGTATTGGCAGAGGATACAGAAATGTCTATGCACTGCTTTTCAAATAGTTGTTTTTATGCACTAGGAAACAAAAATGCTTGAGGACTTCCTGAAAAAGGTAGTGAATACAGAAGAAGCCAGGGCGTTCTGCATATCGCTGCTATCCAATCGGATTGGTGGGCTGAACTCCCCTGTTCGCATCAGCCAGGATTTAACCCCTCAGCAGCGCGCCCTGGTGGAGCTGCTGGTCCATGCAGGTGCTGCGCTCCTCACTGGGAACCCGCTACTGGCTCCTCTACAGCAGATCTCCTCCCAGCCTCAGAGTATGACGGTAAGGCCTTCTTCTGTGGGCTAGCTGTCACCGCTACATAGCCTGGAGAGGGATTCAGTATGTAAACATTGTGTTGTTCTGCAGGACTCCTTCCTGCCCACCATGCCTGATGATCACACAAGTGAAGCTCAGCAGTGGATGGTTGGACAGGGAAAGATGCAGATGTACTGTGAGTAACTCTTTTGTTTGTTGGCGAAATTACCTGTATTTGTGATTTTCTCATTTGAAAGATCCCGTTTTTTTATTTCAAGCTGTACCGCAGCAATGATTATCATGTACCTTTTCAAATTGTAGATTGTATCAACGGCCATGCGTGTTTTGTTGGGGAGGTGAGAGATTACTTAATTCAGTTTAAAACCAAATTCTTGTTTTCAAACATAAGGACAACATATGTTATCATGCTTTAGTTTTCTGTAAATGTTATTGTTTTGCACAGTGTGGTAAACCTGTGGCAACATCAACATGCGTTGAATGTGGGGTGCCAGTGGGTGGCACGAATCACAAACCGGTTCCTGGATTCACCATGGCTGCCTCCAGGTTTGTCACTTAAATGTAAACTTCAGTTTGGGAAGTTGTCTCAAAGCAGTCTCTAATCAGCCTTGTTTTCTTGAGAGTTCATGAGTACCTGTGTAAACGTAGTCTAAAGGATAGGACAAGGACCGGACACATTCTGGGGGATGCCAGGACAAGGACTGAAGTCCCAGAGAGAAACCTGTCACCTGCCCAGTCCAGAATACTACGCTTGCTCACCCATCTGGCCATGTTCCAAGGAGCCGTCAAGAACCACCAGGTGAGACTTCTTCTCCCCCTCCAGTAAACTACATGTTGAAATTATATCTTGTATAATAATATAAACATAATATAGATCCTTTGCCGTATATGACAGTGTTGTGATGTTACAGTATGATATGATGATGAACCTGTCTTCACCTCATTCATTGTAGGGAGTCAGCAGGATGATACACCCGCATGTGGGAGACGTCAGAGAGTTCCTGTGGAGGCACCTTGAGAAGGACATGAACGTGCTGGGAAAGGCACTGGATCAGAACTTGGACGACACCGCTGTTACGCTTCACCTGGTCCTGAACACTTGTCTGGAGTTCCCCACAGCTGGTAACATCTGCTTTTGCTTGCTTTCCCACAGTATCCTTATAGAGTGATGTCAGATTTGATCTGACACCCTCTCCTTGAATATTACACAGCCTCTCGCCATGCGAGGCCGGACCTGTCCTCCAGACGGGGCCGGGAGCAATGGGAGAGGCTGGTCTGTGAGGCTGCCATCAACCCAGTCATCCAGGTAACACACTGTCACACAGCTCTCAGATAAGACCCTGCGATACAGCCGCATGTTTTTCTATGGAGCCCTCACAGCAAATGTGTCCATTTAACATCCGAATTCTTCATTTTACTCGCCAAGTGTTGGCGAGTCCCAAAAAAAAACAAGGTCATGAGATGAACCTACAATACATAAACACTTGAGTGTTATCAACACTTTGACGGTTGCGGCGCTCTGGTTTGTGTCGGCAGCACCTGAGGGACAGGCTGACGGAGGCCCAGCAGCAGATCAGTGCTGACGACAGGCTGGGGGGAAGCCCCCTGATGAATCTCCTCTAC
Organism: Osmerus eperlanus; assembly: GCF_963692335.1. Classification (NCBI taxonomy): domain Eukaryota; kingdom Metazoa; phylum Chordata; class Actinopteri; order Osmeriformes; family Osmeridae; genus Osmerus; species Osmerus eperlanus. Next base: position 16,966,626 of record NC_085029.1, read on the forward strand.
TCAGACCCCCGGCCCATGCTGCCCCTGCCCTCAGACTGCCCCACGCACCACTCCTCCTTCTGGAGCCTTCCGGAGAGCATGACCGTGGAGCGCTTCTCCCAGCTGGTCGGCCAGGCCCAGGAACGCACCACAGTGCCCCTGCTGGCGCTCTTCCTCAGGAAGGTACCCCAACCGACTCTCTTTTGTTATTTGATGATTTGTGATCAGTTTGGACCCCAACGGATTCTCTATTGTGATATATTCCAAATTACAGTATATTGTTTGTTGTGGTGTCACAGAAGATGCCCTGTGTAAGCATTGTGTGTGTGTGTGTGGTGTAGGTGCAGTGTGTGAGGCAGCTACACCACCTTCCAGCGTTGGCAGCGTTGCAGTCTGACCTACTGCTCGTGTTTCCACCGTCAGCGGATCTGACCAAGCAGACCATTGCTCAGCTAATGCAGCAGATCCCAGCAGGTATGTACACTGGAGATCAACATAGTGTGGAAAATGAATAGTTAATTGTGATAATGAGTTGTTTTGTGGTTGATTACGGGTGTGTTGTGTGACGGGCAGTGTGCAGTTGATTGGTTGATGGCAGCCTTGTGTGTGTACTGTAGGTATTGTGTGTGTGTGCATATGTATGTGTGTGTACTGTGAAATTGTGTATGTGTGTATGTGTGCTTGTGTATTGGAGACAGCCTGTATATGTACTTTGCGTACGTGTTCAAACAGCAGATACTGCACTGTACGTGTCCAAGACAAATGTCCTTCGGGAGAATAAAGTAAAATCTTATCTTGTGGCTGCTGCAGTAGGTCCCCAGAAGAAAGGGTTGCTGGCCCGGGTGCAGATCTTCACAGAGGTGTGGAACTCTCTCCGGATGGAGGTGGCCAACAACTGTAAGTACCTCCACGTGGAAGAGCCTCTGTGTACCCCCCTGGGAGCGGTAGCTGAAGGTGGCCCGGCCTAGTTCCTCCTGACCTGTGTGCGTCAGACATAAGAAGCAGATTTACTTTCCTGTATGTCCTTTCAGAACCTATGTGTCTGTGTGTTTCATGAACAGAAGATTTACTGCCCGGTATGGTATGTCCTGACCTGTGTGTGTCATGAGGAGTAGATTTACCATATCTGTGTCCTAACTTGTCCTTCCTTCCTGTGTGTGTGTGTGTGTGTGTGTGTGTGTGTGTGTTTGTGTGTGTGTGTGTGTAACGAGCAGCAGATCTGGGCGTCGCCAACCAGTTGTGTGAGAAGGAGCTGACGATGGACAGCTCTGGGGAGTTTTTGTCGCCATGCCGACACGGCCCAGGGTCCTGTCTGCAAGTCTTACTGGACTTCCTGTCCCAGACTCACAACAGCCTGGTCAGTGAGGCCCGGCGACTCAGTCGTCTAGACCATGGGTGAGGCATCAAAAAGTTCCAAAACCGTAAAAAAACCTCAAAATTATATTAACCCTTGTGTTATCTTCGGGTCATTCTGACCCATCAGTCATTGTGACCCACCGTCGTATTGCGACAACTTTACTGCATACAAAAACAAAGTGAAGCATTTTCTTTTAACCATCGGGCTGTCGCAGACCCCCCACATCGCGAAGGTTAAAAGAAAATTAAACAAATTTGGTTTTGTATTGGGTAAAATTGGGTAAACACAACGATGGTTCGTAGTTTTTCCCCATCTTCTTGGAAGGTTTAGGTTCTATGGGTGTATGTGAAGCCAATGTTTGACATTGCTTGCAAAAAAAGGGCCATAAAAATACAATTAATTACATTTTTAAACAGATTTGAGGTTTGATGTTGACATATTTGCTCTCTCTGGCAGCAGTGACTACAGTGTTTCCCTGGAGGGAGTATCAGAGACTCAGTTGACCCTGTGCCATCCAGAGAGAGAGCTGCTGCCCCTAGTGTTAGCTCACTGCCACTACACCTTGAGGAAAGGCAGGGAGGCTGACTGCAGTTACAACCTGCAGGGTATACAGGCTCAACTGGCACGCAGCCATGTGAGTGGGAAGCCCCTTATAAAAGCGGTGAGAAACAGGAATAAGTTCACAAACTTCAAACTAAATACATTTCCAGGACACAACTAAAGCTATTCACGTCGTCTGAACTACTTCTCTTTCATTATCAGGACACCTCGAAATACTTAAAAAGACATCTGCAAGACTTCTCAGTGGTTTTAACGGAGGTCAGAGATAACATTCCTCAGGTAAGCAGAAATGTACATTAGTAGATGTTGCGTTTTTAGTTTTTACACACTTGGAACCACTGATTTCATGCTCTGGACCCAAATGTTCCGCAACAGTCTGGGTTAACACAGTGGTTCTCCTATGGGACTTGAAGAGGCCATTTATCTCGAGGTCAAATTCCTCAACCCGGTCTGCCCCGCCAGGCGCCACTGAGCGCACTCCATTAGCAGTTGTTCTGTCCCTGTCACAGGAGCCTCTGAAGGGCTCGGTGAGCGGGGCCATCAGATCCGGCCTGCGCTCGTACACCGACGTGTGCGACGCTGTGTTCGCCGTGGAGATCGGCCTGCGCTTCCTGGGGAAGATGGGCGGGCCGCCTGGGGCCTCGCTCCTGACCTACCTCACAGACACCCTCAAGATGGGCCCACAGATCTCCGACAGTGTCAAGAAGGTAGGGATTATCTCTCCAGAGATGCTGTTGCGATCAACATACCTTGTGTAAAAGCTTGAGATACTCATGGAAGGTGTTTGGATGAACGTGGTCCTCTCAGGCCCTGGGGGAGAGCAGGCTGGGGCAGAGCCTCTTTACCTGGCAGCTACTCACCAGCTGGAAGTCTGAGCTCCTGCTGAACACTGGGCAGGTTCGTATGAGACGCTTCTCTCCGTATCTCCGATAAACAAACTCTGATCGGGAACTATGATTGTGGGCAAAGTCAGAGCCGCTCCTGAAGGAAACACAAAAGCTCTGTGGTTCTAAAACGTTCTGCTGTTCCCCCTCTGGGAGCACTTTTAGTTTGTGGTTAGGTCAATCTTCTCACCCAGTCGACCCCAGATGACCTCTGACCATGTGCGCCCACCAGTAATTGACCCCCTACAAGCACATCAGCCCCACCCCCCTGGGTTGTAAATCTAGAGAAAGTGTGTCGCCAGCCATGGCATACCAAACGTGGAGCCAAAACAAGAAAAACAGATATCCCGAGTCAATTGAATCTTATCGTTAGGTCTCCTTATTTTAACAGGTGGTGATGGTTGTCATGACATGTATAATTATGTTTGATTTGGAGATATCATTTGGTTCATTTGAGTGTCTTTGCTGTGTTTAGGACCCATTTCAGAAACTCCCGCCCAAGTTCCAGGAGGAGCTGTCCGACGAGGAGAAGAGAGAGCTGGGGGTTTTCCTTGCCGTCACAGATGTGGAGACCTTCTCCCTGGAGCTGCATGAGATTCTCCTGCTGAAGACCAACGGCAGCGCTGCGCAGGAATCTTACCCACCACACTGGGAGTACGAACCTTCTCCTCTCGTGTCCCCCGTGACCCTCGAACACAACTAGCAACACGTGCAATCACATGCAGACTGTGTGTGCGCTGGCAAAGGAGTGGTGTGTGTGTGTGTGTGTTTGGGTGTGTGTTTGTGTGTGTTTGTGTGTGTGTGTGTGTGTGTTTGGGTGTGTGTGTGTGTGTTTGGGTGTGTGTGTGTGTTTGGTGTGTGTGTGTGTGTTTGGGTGAGGGGGACAAATCTTTAACACACAATTGAAATCCTTTGATTGGCAGTGTTGTCACTGTCGAGCTGTTTTCATATCGATTCGAATACTCAAATTGGAAAGAGTGCCATTTCGGGGATCCACACTCGGACACACTCTGATGTTTAAAGGAATGTTTTTGTATTTGGTAACAACAACATGGGGGTGTCCTAAAGAGATGAGTGGTTTTGACCCGGGGCCAGAGCGTGACCCCTGCAGGCAGCCATCTGTCAGGGGAAAGGGGCTTAAGTGATACACCCTCTGCCGCACAGGTCAGCTCTATATACCCAGCAGCTGGCCAGAGACTGAATAGGAATGCGTGTGTTGAGAACAATGGACCACAAGACTAACTGTTGCTCCTTCTCCTCCCTCTCTGCTGCCTGCAGTATTAGGTCCACTCTGGAGAACCATCTGGACTTGAAGAGCCTTAAAGCCCTGCCTGGACTGGAATCGCTACCGGAAAAGATTACCCTTAACAAAGGAGCGAGTGCATGGAGGATTGCAGTACAGTTTAGAAAAAGATGATTTTGTTTAATTTAGCTGGTTTTTTTATATGCTGATGTTTTTTTTAATCTGTTTTGTGATGATTTAATTGCACAAGTTAACAAAGTCTTATTAATTGTAAAAGTCATATTAGATAAGGGACCAAATAAAAATTTGAAAGAGAGGCAGCCTTAGGTTTTTTTCAACTGTGAACTTGATTTATTATTTTAGTTTTATGTATAATTAAGTATTTTTATTTTTGCAAAGAGCAAGATTCAAAACATTCTTAAATTGATTTCCCTTGATGTCAATGTAATTGCTTCTGTGATTGCTTGAATATTGGAATAATATAATATTGGGAAAAACTATTCTATGGCCTCTTTGTATTTAGTCAAACTGACTTTAAATGGACCTTTTTGTGAGTGCATGAACGAAATCATTTTAGCTACTATTTTGCTAAATAGGTATTTTCTGTCATCACACACACCCCTTTTGCAAAGTCAACCAAACCTCAATTTATAGCCACGCCTCACTCCGCTACTGACACCTTCCCTCCACCTATCAAATCACATAGCTGTGCGAGTCCTTGTGTTTTTACAGCCAATCATAGACTTCAAGGGGAGGAGTTCTTCTGTTTGCTGGTTGCTAACGAGAAGATGTTGCGCGTTATTATTGACTGAACGGAATATTTACAGCATGCAGTGAAAACCAAGGACAGTGGTCGAACTATCTTCTTTCCCTAGTTGGTATTTTGGATGAGGAACATTGCGTCGGCGAAGGTTTATTGGCTAACACAGGGCTTGTATCGCTTCGTTGTGAACGTTTATTTTTCATTACATCATGATGGGGAGAAAGATGAGGGCTGTTTTACTGAGGTTTCAGTGTATCAGTTTTATACCGTATTTCTAACGCAGTTTTCCTGCGTGATGTACGTCTTCACCTGCTGTGTTCTTGCTAGTTAGTCAGCTAGCTAACCTAACCTGTTCCTTTGGAGACATCACTAGTCCATCGCATTACGTTCAGATTTATTGTACGCTCGCCATCTCCGTCTCCGTCTTGAGAGCTTGGTAGATAGTCTTGAACTGGAGTTGGAGTTATCAGCAGAAATCGAAACAACGGGACGGTAAGCTTGTATAGCGTCTTATTATTTTACATTTTTAGGTAGTCTAGCTAGCTAGCAAATTTGTCATAGTTTATTAGAGAATTGAATGTATCATTTGAAATTGAACACAATTGACAGATGTCGGGATATGATCTTATGTTGCACCAAAAGGTGATAAATGACATATTTTGGACCAACTGCCTCTTACAACGTTGTACAGTAACTAGTCTAGCTACATAGTAGTTGCAGCAGATTCAGTTAATCGACGTATCTCTATCTCGGCCCCATAACAGATAGTTGGCCTACATTTTAGGGAGTCAAGCTCAAGTAAACAGCCTCGTCTAGCGGCATCATATTTGTGTAATCTAATATTGATAATGCGGCTTTAGTAAACGATGGTAAAAAATTATCCCCATCTTCTGCCAATAGAGCATAAGGTGTGACTCTTGCCGGTTGCCCTGGGAAACAAACAACAAAAGAAACGTATTTGCTGTCAGGTCAAACCGTGGAGCTGCTCCTGATTTCAACTGAGGGAGGGAGAGAGACAGAAATACAGAGAGAGATATACACATAAAGACAGAGAGAAGGAGTAATGATATAACATGGATGTCAGCTGGCAGGTCAGGATGCACACCACTCGTAGCCCCTCGTCCGTCCAGGTGGGCTCTGCAGGGGATGCCCTGGACCTTAGCCTGTCTGGCTCCCAGCTCTCTGTGACCCGCCGGCCCAGCAGCGCCTCTCCAGGCAAACACTTCACCCGCTCAGTCTCCGTGACGGTGGCCAGCGAGGGCCGGGGCAAACGCAACACACTGGTGAGCCAAAAAAAAAAGATTCCTGGTTGTTTTTCTGAAACGTGAGATCCTGCATGCTTTGTCATTCAGCTTGTGTAATGCCCCTAACTAACTTTTCTCGTAAACCACCTGTAGTAACCGGCAGCATATGCCACAGTTGCCTCAGTTTATCGAATTCAAAAGACAATTAGAACCGAATACTATCTGGACATGCTATGATTTCCGCCTCTGTTTCATCCGTAGAGTGACGTTGGGTTTGGAAGCTCTCGTTCCATCAAGAACCTGAGGAGGTCTAACAGCACCACTCAGGTGAACCAGCAGACCAGCATCAGTCTCAGGTACAGGAAACAGCCTCTCTTCTGTCACTCTCTAGTTCTGGGAGTATATCTCCTAACGTGCAGGTACATGTGTCTAGGACTAGGAGTCAGGTGGCTGAGCGGTAAATGTAAACACAGAAAGTCCTCGTGCTGGCCTCTCGTCCCAGAACTCAAAACACGCCTGTTGTAACACGGAACGTCCTCAATCACACTTTCGATGTGGTTATCGTCTGGCGTTACGTGATTCCTTTTTAACTTTCCCCCCCGACATGTTGGTGCACAGACGGTGTGTTTACATTTACATTTAGTCATTTAGCAGACGCTCTTATCCAGAGCGACTTACAGTAAGTACAGGGACATTACCCCGAGGCAAGTAGGGTGAAGTGCCTTGCCCAAGGACACAACGTCATTTTGCACAGCCGGGAATCGAACTGGCAACCTTCAGATTACTAGCCCGATTCCCTAACCGCTGAGCCACCTGACTCCCTCACTCCCTGTGTTTGGTATCCTCTGCATCTTAGACGCAGTCGAAGGCGCAGGAGGGCAGGACATGTCAGATATTCCCCATCATGCGTTAGTGCATGTCGGGTGGAGGGGGGGGGTTCTCCTCAGCATGCAACAGCTGGCCTCCATGACACTCCTCCACAGGGACAATGGGCATTGTGTCGGGGCAGCTGCTGCAGGAGAGGGGGGGGGAGGGAGAGAGAGACAGAGAGGAGGAGAGAGGGGGGAGAGGGGTCCTGGGGGGCCCTGCTTTGTCAGAGGTTAGAGAGGAAGGGCCCTGGGGTCAGGTTACCCTCCACCAGGAGCCAGTGAAAGGAGAAGTGTGTGCACCACGGAGATTCTATTGTCCGGCAGCTGCCGTTCCCCCCCCTCCCCCCTCCAGCCCCTGCTGCCCCGTCCACCACTGCCTCCTGGGATGCAGGAGTACAGGGGCTTAAATTAAGGACAATCTAATACCCCTCTCCACCCCCGGCTCTCCCCGGTTCTTTCAGAGCTGTCATTGCTCTCCCACCCCCCACTCCACCCCTCACACCCCCCACTCCACCCCTCCCACCCCCCACTCCACCCCTCCCACCCCACAACCATCAGTCACTGGTAAAGGGAAGCGTAGAGGAATGTGCAGTTGAATGACTGTTGTCGGATTGCTTTTCATTGGGCCAGCTGGCTATAACCCCCAGACCTCCCTTCACATGCACATACACCCACACGCACACACCCACACGCACGCACGCACAGTCCCCATGCAGGCTCCATCACAGACCCAGGCCAGACTGTGGGTTTGTGGTGGTGTGCTGTGGGGGGAAGCTGGTGTTGGAGTGATGAATGACAGGTCGTCGGGATCAACATGCTTATATGCGTCTGCACGGAACCCTCACAATGGAAGTCTGCTCTCCCTGTTGACAGAGGGTCCGCTGCATACGGAATTCCGTTACACGGGGGAAGAGGGTTGGAGGGCAAACCACATGTAGGCCTGTGCAGCTGTCATGACAAGCGTTTAATCACAAAAGCTTCTACTCAAGGCCACGCTTAAGGGCCCTTGCTTTGTGTCTGGGGTCTTTTTTAATTGTGTGTTGTAGCATTAAGCCCTTGTTGAAGGGGAGGGGGACATTGAGCCAGTAAGCCTTGCGCCATATCTCAAATGATTGCTTTTGGCACTTTAATACACACGAATACACTGTTTAACCCATTAAAGAGTGAGTTCCAAATATTTCCGGTATAGTGAGTTCCAAATATTTCCGTTTAACATAACAATCCCAGAAACGGTAGCTAGCATGCTTAGTTAGCTGCCGGGCTAAGTTACCTAGAATTAAACTTGTAGCAATGCTGCTACCATGCTAATGTTCCTTGCTCGACTTCTAATTAGTACATTCTGAAGCCATACTAAAGCGTTTGTTGTGTAGTTTTGGTCTATCGGAAAATATAACGCTCACATACTGTATATGTGACGCTACTCATTAATGTGAAATAAACACGCACACCTCTCTCTTTGTGTGTGCTAGTGAGGACCAGACGGAGGACTTTCTGGCCCTGTTTGACAGCAGCACAGACGGCCGCAGGAAGCTGGCCAGCCTCAGCAAGGTGTCACCAGACCGCACCACCTGGAACATCCTGGTAACACACACCGCACTAAACAACTTACAACTGTCACATAGTCCGGAGCTTGACAGTATCTGTCTGTTTGAGTCTAGTACGATAATTAAACTCCATCGCTTAAAGATGGTTTTTGTTTTCGCGAAGTTACATAGCAACAAAAAATCTCTGTAATTTGTTGTGATGATGTCTGAGTTTAGCATTGTTTTGTTGAGTCACAGTGGTGGTACCAATGTGTGTGTCATCCCCCTCCACCAGGACGACCAGCCTCGAGCCTTCCCCCTCCCCTCCCCCCTCCCCTCCAGCTCCCGCAGCACCGGCAGCGTAGACTCTCCCACGGGCCTGAAGAAGCGGGAACCCGACCCTGCAGTGCTAGCTGCCAACTTCACAGCCAACAACAGGTGGGCATTGGGAGGCCTGTTCTGGTCTCCTGCCACACAGCTTGGAGGTGGGCTCCCTGACCGAGAAACCACTCCCAAGGAACATTCTACACTTCTGCCTGCTGCTCCGGTTTCATTCCTGATGGTTGATACTCCCCTCAGGGTTAAACTCCATGAATTCCTGTCTTTTGGCAACTGGCTCCCCCCACCCCCCCTTTCTCTGAAATCTGTCATATGAAAAACACAGCACGTTCGGCTGTGATGCTTCTCTGGTGTCACTGAGGGCTGTCAAAACTGCCTCAGGCTCACAAAGCCATGAATAGGAGTCGCCATTTAGTTTGTGGGTTATTTTCAAACAGCAAATGACCCGCGTGATTAATTTATAATACAGTATCTTAAAAAAAATATATATATTTATGTTTTTTTGCCGTAGAAGTAGTGGGAATAGGGCTTCTAGACAGTCACTGTCGTGTCTGCATTTTGCAACCTCTTCAGGTTGTGTCTCCCAGCTTCCTCCCTGCGGACTGTGTTGACGTTTTGTCCATTTCTTTCAGGAGCAACAAAGGAGCTGTTGGGAACTCTGTCACCACCATCTTACACAACAACTACTCAGACAAACCCCTAACCCCCAAGAGCTCCAACCAGAAGCCCTCCTTCAAGTACGCCTCAAAGATCTTTTTGAATCCTTTTCACCAACACCTCGTCAAAAGTGCTCACATGAGTGTCGAGAGACACTTTGGGACAGTTCTAGTCATGAGCCGGAGTTGATATATATGTAGGAGTCAGATGGCTGAGCAGTTAGGGAATCGGGCTATTAATCCGGTTGCCGGTCCGATTCCCGGCCGTGCGAAATGACGTTGTGTCTTTGGGCAAGGCACTTCACCCTACTTGCCTCAGGGGAATGTCCCTGTACTTACTGTAAGTCGCTCTGGATAAGAGCGTCTGCTAAATGACTAAAAATGTAAATGAATGTAATTCTTCTTTCCGCTTGTTCAGCAACATCCTCAAAGCCACGGGAAACGACGAGGGTACCTTGGAGAACGGTTCCGTCACCAAGTCCCAGAAGAACTTCTCGTCCTCGTCGTCCACCTCCAACAACAACGCTGCGGCCCTGGGGGGCAGCCCTGTCACGCCCCGCAGGAGGGAGGTCACCGAGGAGGAGGCCGAGAGGTCAGAGTTCACTCAGCCTCTGCTTGGAGCCTGTGGGAATGCTCCTGGGGTTTACACGTGTATCTTGTGGATGGGTTTCTGCCCTGTGTGTGGGTTCTTACCGACGTGTTTGTGTGTGTGTGTTGTCAGGTTCATCCAGCAGGTGAACCAGGCTGCGGTCTCCATCCAGCGCTGGTACAGGCGCCATGCCAGGAGGCAGCATGCCAGCCAGGCTGCTCTTACACGTGTCCTCACCACCAAGAAAAAGGTGTCTGCCCCAACCCTCCCTCCCTGTATGCCTCTCTTTCTCTCTGTGTCTCTTTCTGTCTCTCTGTTTCAACCTCTCTCTCTCTCACCTCTGTCTCAACCTCTCTCTCTCACTTCTGTCTCAACCTCTCTCTCTATCTCAACCTCTCTCTCTCCCTCTCTCTCTCTCTCTCTCTCTCTCTCTCTCTCTCTCTGGTATGAACCCTTCTGGTGTCTCTCTCCCCTGTAGGAGCGGGAACAGAGAGCAGAGGAAGAGCGATCCCCAGAGGTGCAGAAGAAGAAAGAGGAGGACAGGAAGAAGATCCGCGAGGAGAAGGCTCGCCTGGCACGCCTCGCAGCCATACAGGTCCAAATTAAATCATAATAACAGGCATGCTGCGTCAGATCAATATGTTATGAATCCTTCTGCGCCCTTCTGATTTTAAACAGTTTACCATTGCTAAAGACATGACCCAAACGTCCCTAAATGCTACGGGTACTACTGAGTACGCAGAGACCAAAGTTCACGTGCTGTAGGGAGTCAGGTGGCTGAGCGGTTAGGGAATCGGGCTAGTAATCTGAAGGTTGCCAGTTCGATTTCCGACCGTGTCAAATGACGTTGTGTCCTTGGGCAAGGCATTTCACCCTACTTGCCTCAGGGGGAATGTCCCTGTACTTACTGTAAGTCGCTCTGGATAAGAGCGTCTGCTAAATGACTAAATGTAGACGCCCGTCCCAGGCTCTGCCTGTGTAACGCCGCCCCCTGCTGGTGTGTTTCAGGAGCTGCAGCAGAAGAGGGCTCAGCGTGCTGCGGAGGTGCAGCGCTCCGCCCAGGAGGAGCTGGACACACTGAGGCATGCTGGGAAGGCGGGCCGCAGGAGACCCCCCAGGAGCACCCCCAGCAACCTCAGCCCCATTTCCCCCGTCGACATCAAGGCCAAGAACACAGGTACGTTAGGGGGTCAGATGGCTGAGCGGTTAGGGAATCGGGCTATTAATCAGAAGGTTGCTGGTTCGATTCTTGGCCGTGAAAAATTACGTTGTGTCCTTGGGTAAGGCACTTCACCATACTTGCCTCAGGGGGAATGTCCCTGTACTTACTGTAAGTCGCTCTGGATAAGAGCGTCTGCTAAATGACTACATGTGAATGTTAGCGTCCCCCTTGGGGGTCCCATGTTGGGTGGCTCTGCTGAATCGCTGAGGAGGAGGTGCATGTGGAGGCACCTTTCTTCTCGTTGTTTGATTTCTCGATGTTCCGTTTCCTCCTCAGACTCCAACCTGAACGCAGCGTCCGATCTGGATGACCTCACATCCTCCCCTGCTCCGTCCAATCGCAGAGGTTCTCAGTGCTCCCAGGTAACCGATGGAAAAAACATATTTCACTTCTGCCTATCTCCTTCTGTAAACGAGGAGGAGAAGGAGGGGAGGGGAAGGAGGGGAAAACAGAGTAGAGCAGAGTATAGGAAAGCATAAACAGAGTACAGTAGCGTATAGTAGAGTCCTCATAAAGTACTTTTTTTCACACAACACGACACAACAAGTTTCAAGTTTTCTTCGAAACTTTTTATTTGAAATAATCTTTTTCAAAAAAGATTCTACCTTTTAGAAACCTTTTTTTTTTGTTTTACTTTTATCATCTGTTTCCATGCGTGTGTGTGTGTGTGTACCACTGAGAGGCACAACATTTTGTTGTGCAGTGACAATAAACGGTATCGATATTTATCGATATCGATGTTTTGTGTCCCAGGAGATCCTGCTGAGGTCTGTGAGTGTGGAGGACCAGCGACAGGGGGCGCCGTCGAGCAGAGCCCAGTCCAAGACCACCCTGAACGACCTGCTGGACACCCTGAAGCTGCTGGAGGAGGAGCCAGAGAGGCTGTCTGAGCCCAAGAGCTTCCTGAAGGACAAGTACTCCTGGATAGACGGGGTGAGACTGGCTGCCTGGCACACACACGCTCTCTAGAGCAGCCTCCCTCAGCCCCGCTCCTCAGGAACCCCCTGCCCTGCATGTCCTACATGTCTCCCTGCTCCTCAGGAACCCCCTGCCCTGCATGTCCTACATGTCTCCCTGCTCCTCAGGAACCCCCAGCCCTGCATGTCCTACATGTCTCCCTGCTCCTCAGGAACCCCCTGCCCTGCATGTCCTACATGTCTCCCTGCTCCTCAGGAACCCCCAGCCCTGCATGTCCTACATGTCTCCCTGCTCCTCAGGAACCCCCTGCCCTGCATGTCCTACATGTCTCCCTGCTCCCACCTTTGCTCCAATCGAGCTGAGCCACTGAAACGCCTGGGCTACAGTGGTTAGCATGACGCTAAGCGTGTGTATGTGTGTGTCTCGCAGGATGGGGACTCCACCACCCTGACCACGGACAACCTGGAGCGGCACGGCCAGCTCATCCAGGCCCCGGTGCTGCCTGACGGGGGTGTGTTGCTGCCTGACGGGGGTGTGTTGCTGCCTGACGGGGGCTCCCTGCTGTCGGAGGCCAAGCTACAGAGCATCATGAGCTTCCTGGATGAGATGGAGAAGTCTGAGCAGGAGAGGCCTCGCTCCATCACCTCAGGCTCCCACAGAGAGGTGAGCTGTGGGTGGGGGCGGGAGGGTGTGGGGGTATGTGTCGTGGTGATAACATATATACTTATGATATCTAATGACATAAGCATTAGCAGCTTGGTCATTCCTATTCAATATACTACGGAGACAAAACCTTCTAGAATTTCCTCCGGTCTCGATAAAGTTCAAATGTTCAATACTTGACTAGTCTCTTCCTACCCACATGACCAGGCTCTCCTCTGACTAAGCGTTTGTTCATGAAGCACCTTAACGGTAGCATGGGGTTGAGGCGTGACGTGGTGCGTGTGCCCCCGGCAGGTGCTGCTGTCGGAGGAGGAGCAGGTGGGGGTGGAGCTGGCGGGGGTGGAGCTGGCCTCGGCCACCGCTGCAGAGGTCACAAGCTCCATGATGAGACTGAAACTGGAGCTGGACGAGAAGAGACGCACAGTCAACATGCTGCAGACGGCTCTGGTGAGAACACACACACACGCACTACTACCCCCCCCACACACTATTAACAGACATCAATTCATTTAATCTCCATCTCTCCATCTCTTCTCCCTCCATTTCTCCCTCTCCTCCCTCCCTCCATCCCTCTCCCCCCCAGGCCCAGCAGAGGGAGCTGACAGTCAGACATGTGAAGGAGACAGAGAAGGAGCTCCACAGGAGCTTCCAGCAGCAGAAGGATCAGTACGAGGCCACCATCCAGAGACACCTGGCCTTCATCGACCAGGTGCACACACACACACACACACAATCCAGAGACACCTGGCCTTCATCGACCAGGTGCACACACACACACACACAATCCAGAGACACCTGGCCTTCATCGACCAGGTGCATGCACACACACACATGCACACACACTATTATTGAAACATGCCTAATCGAGATGATGCCAAGTGTGATGATTTCCTCTCTCTCTCTCTCTCTCTCTAGTTGATAGATGATAAGAAGGCCCTGAGCGAGAGCTGTGAGGGTGTGGTGACAGAGCTCAAGCAAGTGGATCAGAAATACACCAAGAAGATCGCCCAGATGCAGGAGCAACACGAAATGGTACGAGCGGCCCTCCCTGCCTGCGGTGGCTCTGCCACGCTCTGCCCACCAGGGGGCGAGCCTGGGCTGCCTGGCTCTGTGTCCGGACCCTGCCTGGCCCAGGGTCCGGACCCTGCCTGGCCCAGGGTCCGGACCCTGCCTGGCCCAGGGTCCGGACCCTGCCTGGCCCAGGGTACGGACCCTGCCTGGCTCTGTCCCGCTCGCCAGGGGGCGCTCCTCTCTAACAGCGTTATCTCCACCACTCGTGTGACTGCATGTGCCATGCTTTCTGTGCTGCTAATGTTGCTTTTTAATCTCTCTCTCCCGTCTTACTCTGTCCTTCTATGTCTCGTCTTCCTGGCTCTAGGTGTGGCAAATTCTGGGTCCCTTGTGCGAGGTAACATTTTTTTCCCCCCTAACCCCCCCCCCCCATTCATTCTATTCATTCATGTCGTCTTCATCATCACTCCATCTGTCCCCTGTCCTCCGTTGGTCGTCCCTCTCCTGCCTGCGCGGGGACAGTGTGTGTGCATGTGAGTCCATGTCCGCTCGGGTTGTGTGTCTTGGAACGCAGCTCCTACCCAGCCTTGCTCTCCCCCCAGAACCCTAGCACCAAACACAGCCCTGTCCTGCCATGGGTGATGACACCAGCGACCCTCCTGACCCCTCTCATTAGGCTCCTCCTCCTCTGTCCTTCACGTCTCTGTTGGTCCTTCCCATCCCCAGGTCTCCTTTCCCCTCCGAGTCACCCCACTTCGCTTCTCCTGGCCTGGGTCACCCAGCGTGGGGGGGGCAACCTTTATTTGATCCTTAATCCCAGGCCCTGACCCCTGACCCCTCCCTCCCCCCCCCCCCCCCCCTGCAGGAGATCCAGAAGCTGAAGGAGCTGATGAGAGCCACCGAGCAGGTCCGCCGGGAGAAGTGGATCGACGAGAAGACCAAGAAGATTAAAGAGATCACAGTCAAAGGTGGGCCGGAGCTGGGAACAGCACACAGGCCGCCCTGCATGCAGCCTGCAGCTGGGACACACAGGCCGCCCTGCATGCAGCCTGCAGCTGGGACACACAGGCCGCCCTGCATGCAGCCTGCAGCTGGGACACACAGGCCGCCCTGCGTGCAGCCTGCAGCTGGGACACACAGGCCGCCCTGCGTGCAGCCTGCAGCTGGGACACACAGGCCGCCCTGCGTGCAGCCTGCAGCTGGGACACACAGGCCGCCCTGCGTGCAGCCTGCAGCTGGGACACACAGGCCGCCCTGCGTGCAGCCTGCAGCTGGGACACACAGGCCGCCCTGCATGCAGCCTGCAGCTGGGACACACAGGGCTTTGCAATTCTTCTGGCCATTTTACCCCTCAAAGATGGGTATACAGAAACATGGAGGGAGGGAGCGAGGGAGAGAGTTAAGGATAGAAGGAAGGAAGTGTCCTGGTGTTGACCGGGGCCTGGCGCTGTGTTGCAGGTCTGGAGCCGGAGATCCAGAAGCTGATCTCCAAGCACAAGCAGGAGCTGAAGAAGCTGCGAGTGCTGCACCAGGCGGAGCTTCTGCAGGCGGACGAGAGGGCGGCCCAGCGCTACGTCCAGCAGAGCGAGCTGCTCCGCACACAGCTGGAGAGAGACAGGGACGAGCTGGGCCAGAGAGAGAGGGAGCTGGCCAAGCAGAGGTGAATGTGGGGACTCTCTCTCACACACACACTTAAACACACACACACACACACTCACACACATACTCACACACACACTTACACACCCTCACACACACACACACTTACACACACTCACACACATACACACACACTCACACACATACACACACACTCACACACGCACACACGCACTCAAAGATGGGTCCAAAATGATGACACCACATTTACATGTATTCATTTAGCAGACGCTTTTATCCAATGCGACTTCCAAGACAGAGCTTTACAAAGTGCATAGGTCACTGATCATAACAACGAGATAGCCCCAAAAACATTGCGGGTAGCCAAAACATGAAGCACATATTGTGAAAAACAAAATAAGTGCCAAAGGGAAGAACCATAAGAGCAAGTTACATTAGAGATAAGAGATAACCATAAGAGATAAGTTACAATGTAACCACATGGAACTTAATTGGGGCAGTTGAAGACAAGAGAAAGCGAAGCATTGTGTCATAAGCCATAAACTTGTCCATAAACTCATTGAAAGTTCAAACTCCTTACACACAGAAATGTGGCCCTGCCTAGAGTCTATACAGGGACATATTGCATACATACTCTTCTGTCTAACAAACATGCAGACAGTTCATCTATTTTTATTCTACTACTTCATCTCTCTCTGGCCCGCTCACCCTCTCTCTAAATGGAGACTGCACAGTAAACCTCCAGTTCCATATTTACACTTCCCTTTTTGTGAATGTGTCATGTCGTGTGTGTGTGTGTGTGTGTGTGTGGAAAGTCTCTGCTCTCCAGTATTGTATTGTATTGTCAACTGAATTTGTTCGTGGAGCAGCACTGTTTTTATATTGTAGGCCTCACTCTGGGATCAATGTTTGATTTCCTGTTCAGACTAGCTGTCACTGACCTGTGTGTGTGCGTGCTGTGTGTGTGTGTGTGTGCTGTGTGTGTGTGTGCGTGCTGTGTGTGTGTCAGGTTTGAGAAGCAGTTACAAGAGGAGGAGATGTCCCTTCAGCAGCAGAGGCGGCGTCTTTACAAGGAGGTGGCTGAGGAGAAGGAGAGACTCGCCCAGCTGGCCGCCAGGTAAGGTCAAAGGTTACCCAGACAGGAAGTAGCCTTGGACACACATGACCCGGCACCTCAACACGCCCTTAAGCCCCACGCCGGGCCCTCGTGCCTGCTCATCCCAAACACAGTCATCCCTTTGTGAAGCTGTGGTGTGGGGCTGCTGTGTGTCGCCGCCCTGCAGGCAACGCGGGGAGCTGGAGGAGCTGCGGAGGCAGCTGGAGGACAACAGCTCGCTGGCCGGCCGCGCCCTGCGGGACGAGCTGGACAAGAGCAGGGAGGAGCAGGAGAGGAGGCACCAGGTGGGACCGCAGCCTCCACCATTAGCGAGCTGCAGGCTGACTGCAGAGCTACAGAGGGCAGGATGTAACTGTGTGTGTGTGTGTGTGTCTTGGGGCTTCTAGGTAGAGATGAAGGCATTGAGAGAACGTCTGGAGATTGAGAAGCAGACCTGGGAGGAGAACTACATGAAGAAGGAGGTGTGTGTGCGAGTGTCTGTGTTAACTGGGGTCTGGGGTCAGATGGCTGAGCGGTTAGGGAATCGGGCTAGTAATCAGAAGGTTCGATTCCCAGCCATGCCAAATGACGTTGTGTCCTTGGGCAAGGCACTTCCCCCTACTTGCCTCGGGGAGAATGTCCCTGTACTTACTGTAAGTCGCTCTGGATAAGAGCGTCTGCTAAATGACTAAAATGTAAATGTAATGTAAATATGTTAACTGTCTTGTTAGTTAGCGTATCCATGCCTCCTCCTCCCCATCACCAGTTAACCTCTAAGCAGGATGTGAGTTCCTGTAACCTCCTCAGTACACGGCTCCTCCTCCTCATCACCAGTTAACCTCTAAGCAGGATGTGAGGTCCTGTAACCTCCTTGGTACACGGCACCTGTGGTTCAGCTTAGTTTACTGACACAGATGGGCTGGTGTGTGTATGGGTGTGGTTTCTGTTTGCATTTACATTGACATTTTAGAGAATAAGGAACTCTGCCAGGGAGGGAGAGATAAGCCTGCGTTCGCTATCACGACCTGGGGGTGGCGTGCGGAATGTGTTCCTGTTACATTTTACATTTAGTCATTTAGCAGACGCTCTTATCCAGAGCGACTTACAGTAAGTACAGAGACATTCCCCCCGAGGCAAGTAGGGTGAAGTGCCTTGCCCAAGGACACAACGTCATTTTGCACGCCTGGGAATCGAACCAGCAACCTTCGGATTTCTAGCCCGGTTCCCTAACCGCTCAGCCACCTGACTCCACCTGACCTGCATTTATGCATATTTTAATGTGTGAAGGTACATGCCTGCCTGTGCTGTGGTCTGGCCTCACTAGGATAGAAAAGCCAATGTGTGTGTGTATGTCTCTCTCTACAGGAAGCGTGGCTGCTGAGTCGTGAGAGAGAGCTGAAGGAGGAAGTGCGGCGAGGGCGGGATAAAGAGATCGAGCTGGCCATTCAGAGACTGGAGGAGGAGACCAGCGGGGCCAAGGACGAGTGTGAAAGGGCTGCTGACAACAGGTGTGTGTGTGTGTGTGTGACTTCACCCACTCTCTCATAATCGTTGTGTATTTCATGCTCGTGTTACACAGAATGGAATCATGGTTTCTCACATTTGCAAGGCACCAGGAAGAAGCAAATTCATAGTTTTACATATGGTGCCCATAAAGCGTGCTCACGGTTGTGTGGATGTCTCTGTGTGTGTGTGTCTCTGTGTGTGTGTCTCTGTCTGTGTGTGTCTGTGTGTGTCTCTGTGTGTGTGTGTCTCTGTCTGTGTTTGTCTCTGTGTGTGTGTCTCTGTGTGTGTGTGTCTCTGTGTGTGTGTGTCTCTGTGTGTGTGTGTGTCTGCGTGTGTGTGAGTCTCTGCGTGTGTGTCTCTGTGTGTGTGTGTGTGTTTCAGGGTGAAGCGCGTGAGGGAGAAGTGCGAGGCGGAGCTGCGGGAGCTGGAGCGCTCCGAGCGGGCGGCGCTGGAGAAGCAGCAGGAGCTGAAGAAGAGGCAGGTGGAGACGGAGACGGAGCTCATCCACCTGCAGGCCCTCCTCAGGCAGAGGGAGCAGGAGGTGGAGCACATCAGCCAGGTAACACCCTGCACCCCTCCCTCACCCCACACCCTGCACCATCACCCTGCACCCCTCCCTCACCCCACACCCTGCACCATCACCCTGCACCCCTCCCTCACCCCACACCCTGCACCATCACCCTGCACCCCTCCCTCACCCCACACCCTCCACCATCACCCTGCACCCCTCCCTCACCCCACACCCTGCACCATCACCCTGCACCCCTCCCTCACCCCACACCCTGCACCATCACCCTGCACCCCTCCCTCACCCCACACCCTCCAGCATCACCCTGCACCCCTCCCTCACCCCACACCCTCCACCATCACCCTGCACCCCTCCCTCACCCCACACCCTCCACCATCACCCTGCACCCCTCCCTCACCCCACACCCTGCACCATCACCCTGCACCCCTCCCTCACCCCACACCCTGCACCATCACCCTGCACCCCTCCCTCACCCCACACCCTCCACCATCACCCTGCACCCCTCCCACACCCTCCACCATCACCCTGCACCCCTCCCTCACCCCACACCCTCCACCATCACCCTGCACCCCTCCCACACCCCACACCCTCCACCCCTCCCACACCCTCCACCATCACCCTGCACCCCTCCCACACCCTCCACCCCTCCCACACCCTCCACCATCACCCTGCACCCCTCCCACACCCTCCACCATCACCCTGCACCCCTCCCTCACCCCACACCCTCCACCATCACCCTGCACCCCTCCCACACCCCACACCCTCCACCCCTCCCACACCCTCCACCATCACCCTGCACCCCTCCCACACCCTCCACCATCACCCTGCACCCCTCCCACACCCTCCACCATCACCCTCCACCCCTCCCACACCCTCCACCATCACCCTGCACCCCTCCCACAACCTCCACCCCTCCCACACCCTCCACCATCACCCTCCACCCCTCCCAAACCCTCCACCATCACCCTGCACCCCTCCCACACCCTCCACCATCACCCTCCACCCCTCCCACACCCTCCACCATCACCCTGCACCCCTCCCACACCCTCCACCATCACCCTGCACCCCTCCCACACCCTCCACCATCACCCTCCACCCCTCCCACACCCTCCACCATCACCCTGCACCCCTCCCACAACCTCCACCCCTCCCACACCCTCCACCATCACCCTCCACCCCTCCCAAACCCTCCACCATCACCCTGCACCCCTCCCACACCCTCCACCATCACCCTCCACCCCTCCCACACCCTCCACCATCACCCTGCACCCCTCCCACACCCCACACCCTCCACCATCACCCTGCACCCCTCCCACACCCTCCACCATCACCCTGCACCCCTCCCACACCCTCCACCCCTCCCACACCCTCCACCATCACCCTCCACCCCTCCCACACCCTCCACCATCACCCTGCACCCCTCCCACACCCTCCACCCCTCCCACACCCTCCACCCCTCCCACACCCTCCACCATCACCCTGCACCCCTCCCACACCCTCCACCATCACCCTGCACCCCTCCCACACCCTCCACCATCACCCTGCACCCCTCCCACACCCTCCACCCCTCCCACACCCTCCACCATCACCCTGCACCCCTCCCACACCCTCCACCATCACCCTGCACCCCTCCCACACCCTGCACCCCTCCCACACCCTCCACCATCACCCTCCACCCCTCCCACACCCTCCACCATCACCCTGCACCCCTCCCACACCCTCCACCCCTCCCACACACTCCACCATCACCCTGCACCCCTCCCACACCCTCCACCCCTCCCACACCCTCCACCATTACCCTGCACCCCTCCCACACCCTCCACCCCTCCCACACCCTCCACCATTACCCTGCACCCCTCCCACACACTCCACCATCACCCTGCACCCCTCCCACACCCTCCACCATCACCCTCCACCCCTCCCACACCCTCCACCATCACCCTGCACCCCTCCCACACCCTCCACCCCTCCCACACCCTCCACCATCACCCTGCACCCCTCCCACACCCTCCACCCCTCCCACACCCTCCACGATCACCCTGCACCCCTCCCACACCCTCCACCCCTCCCACACCCTCCACCATTACCCTGCACCCCTCCCACACCCTCCACCATCACCCTGCACCCCTCCCACACCCTCCACCATCACCCTGCACCCCTCCCACACCCTCCACCCCTCCCACACCCTCCACCATCACCCTCCACCCCTCCCAAACCCTCCACCCCTCCCACACCCTCCACCATCTCAGTTCACTCACTCAACCGAGAAGCAAGCAGTTCCCCAGCCAGGCTGCAAAGATCCGGTTACACAACACTCCTATAGGGTGAGCACCAAGCACCGGACTGGGGTCCAGACATCAGAGATGTAATCATTGAAACCCCCTTGCCCCACCCCCCTTCCTCCTCCCCCTCTCTCCTCGCCTTCCTCCTCTCTCCTCCCCCCCTCTCCTCCTCCTCCTCTCTCCTCCCCTTCCTCCTCCCCCTTTCTCCTCCCCTTCCTCCTCTCTCCTCCCCTTCCTCCTCCCCCTTTCTCCTCCCCTTCCTCCTCCTCCTCTCTCCTCCCCTTCCTCCTCCTCCTCTCTCCTCCCCTTCCTCCTCCTCCTCCTCTCTCCTCCCCTTCCTCCTCCTCCTCTCTCTTTCCCTTCCTTTCCCCCTCTCTTCTCTCCTGTGCCAGGCGAGAGACAAGCTGGCGGAGGAGCGGCGGAGCTTGGCGGAGGTGATCCGGGAGGAATTCGCGGAGCGCCTGGTGTCCACGGAGGAGGAGAACCGCCGGGTGAAGATGGAGGTGTCGGAGGTGCGAGCCAGCCTCCGCCTGGAGGTGGAGAGGGTGACCCGGGAGAAGGAGGAGGAGCTGGCGGAGGTCCACCACCGGTGAGGGGGCACCAGGGGGTGGCTCAGACACAGCTGTTTACTGACCGGGATATATCACGGACACAGTGACAGCTGTGTCTGACCGGGATATATCACGGACACAGTGACAGCTGTGTCTGACCGGGATATATCACGGACACAGTGACAGCTGTTTACTGACCGGGATATATCACGGACACAGTGACAGCTGTGTCTGACCGGGATATATCACGGACACAGTGACAGCTGTGTCTGACCGGGATATATCACGGACACAGTGACAGCTGTGTCTGACCGGGATATATCACGGACACAGTGACAGCTGTTTACTGACCGGGATATATCACGGACACAGTGACAGCTGTGTCTGACCGGGATATATCACGGACACAGTGACAGCTGTGTAATCACTCGACTTCTGGGCTGAGAGAATCAGTTACTTTTACGGGCCCAAGCACCACATTTCTTGTCACACATATTAAGGCCCACGCCCATCTTTTCGAGAGTGGAAAGGCCAGCGTCTGAACGTGTTTGTACTCTCCTCTTGCTTGCTTCGCCAGTGTGAAGTCGGCCATCTTGAAGAAGGAAGAGACTGTCAGCAGCCTCCGCAAGCAGCATGAGGTGACTGGCCTCTTCTATTCTCCGCTGGCCTCTTCTAGTCTCTCCTAGCCTCCAAGAGCTGCATGTGGGGCTGAGCCTCGTTTAAAAACGAGAAAGCCAAGCGATCGTCTGAACAAACCTCTCCTCTCTCCTGATAGGCTGCGCTGAAGAGGGCGGACCACCTGGAGGCCTTGTTGGAGCAGCAGAGGAAGCAGCTGCTGGAGAAATGAGCGGCTTTGGGGGCGGGACTTCCTCCTCTACCAATGAGCGGCTTTGGGGGCGGGACTTCCTCCTCTACCAATGAGCGGCTTTGGGGGCGGGACTTCCTCCTCTACTAATGAGCGGCTGGGGGCGGGACTTCCTCCTCTACCAGCCCTCGCCCCGGCATCTGCCGCTGTGCTGCTCGGGGAGACGTCTTTCCTCCGTTTGTTTTTGTTTCTTCTAGTAGGGAATGCAGAGGGGGGGGGGGGGGGGGCAGACAGGGGGGAGGTGCATTGGGCTACTTTGTCTGCAACACCATGGACAGACATTCTACCCACTGCCAGGAGCAACACATGCAGACCCTCGCTCCTCCTCCCCTCCACCCTACAAACCTGGCACAGGGAGGAACCCCTCCTCTTCAGCTCACGGAGACTGACACCAGAGGAGAGCAGCTCCAGATGTTGCCCACGCCCTAATGGGCCTCTGCTGTTCGGCTGTTTTCACATGCCGGAAGCCAGGGCAGGGGTAGTTTCTCCTCACGATGCCCTCTCCCTCACACACACACACACACACTCCCCTGAAGATAGTCAGTCAGGAGTGGGAGAGTTGTCGCTGTGGTACGACGCAGAGCCTCGCTGCTCTTTTGTGTGCCAGTTACAGATGTCTATTGTCCCGCTGTTCCCTCTGGGGCTCGTGCTAATTACAGAGGCTCTGTCTTGCTAGCTACACCCCACCCTCCACCCCCCTCCACCCCTCAGCTGCCCCCCCCACAAGCCCAGCAGAGCTCTGACAGATCTGCTAAACATTAACCAAGTTAACTCTACAGAGAGGCCAGTTCACCAACCTTGGTTTAGATGCCGTTGTAGAGAGAGTGAGCCAGTAAGGAACAAGGAAAGGTGTTTGGAGAAATGGAAACAGGAGGTTTTTTAAAGGAATTTATAGGAGACTAATTGAAACGATTTGAAGGTAAAGGAACATGGGAACCCTGTAGTTGGGCAGTGGGGGTTCAGAGAGCCAAGGAGGTGTGGGTTTCCGAGGGTTCGTTTGAACGTGGGACAGAGAGAAGGGAGAAGAGGAAGGAGGGATTGAGGAATGCGCATAGGAAGTGTTTAGGATTAGGAAAGTAGAGACTGGGACTTAGTGGGGTATGGGGGGGGGGCACAAGGCATGCTGCTGGTGGTGGTTTCATATAGCCAGATCTGGGTTAAAAGCCTTGTGGGCTTCACTATAGCCTGAGGGAACACTGTGAGCACAAACCACACGCAGCTCTGACAGAGGGGGCCTTGACAGGGCCTTTCAACTGGCAGGCTTGAAACCCCTCGACCCTCACCCTCAGGGGGTGGGGTTCCCAGCCACTTCTCTCTCTCCTCTCCAGACGCACCACTCAGCTCTCTCTAGCTCTCTGTTACTGCAGGGTCATGTGTTTTTATTTTTTTATTTGTTTTCTAATGCCTGTTTTAACCTCTTAAAATGGTTTTTATGTTTATTAGGTTCCTTTCAGACATCTTGATGAGGTGATGAGGGTGGAGCTGGGGTTGTCTCAGTCAAACTCCTGCCAGACTGTTCAGTAATGTAACAGAAAAGTTGTGTCATTCCTGTTGTCCTGCCCCAAGTCAGCCCTTTTCTCTAAACTTTTAAATGTAATTTTTTTTTGTAATTTATTAACCAGTCTCCCTGGTCTGCTCTCCGTTTAAGTGCTGGGCCAGAAGGAACGATCCCAGCACAAGTGTTTTTAACCGAAACACCAAGCCAATTCGATGATTAGTTGAACTGCTACTGTTTTAGTTTGGTTCCGCCATTTCAGGCTTGAGTACAGTAAATCAGTTTTTTTCCTGATTTGATAAACCTATAGTCAGAACCCCGAAGTGAGGTTCTCTTCGAAGTGTAGTCTAGAGCCGGTTGTGGGTTTTGTTAAAGGAGTTAGCATTAGCATAGCTACTGTAGCTGTCTGTGTGCTCTCCAATAGCAGTGCCTTGTGGTTAGACACCTCCTCATATTGAATGGAGGTATTCTACTCGACCCACCACAAATTTCAGTTGCCGGACTGACAAAATCCAGCCACCCCCCCCTTGGCTCTAAGCTAGTTCTAGAAAGGAAAGCGATATTTCCACAGCTTTTGGTGTCGTTCATGTGTTTCTGTGACTGTGGTTGTGAGGTCCTAGGAGCCTTAGTGTCGAGCCTGCTGTGTTGAGATGATGAGATGACGAGGACATGGACTCCAGCCGTCCCTCAGACTGTTGGCACAGCATCCAGGGTCACACGCCTGTTGCCCAGGAGGTTGGTGGCAGCACGGTTGACATTTCTCGCACATGCCAGTCCCACGTCCTCCTATGAGTCCAGGCTTTGTGTGTATTTGTATTTTACTGGGGTCAATCATCTCTTTCTGTCCCAGGATGGCCAAGATTTAACACACACACCACACAGCTTTGTTGTTTTAATTTCATTATGTTTTGATGTCTTTGTTGAGTCGTTGAGTTTCATTGTTATTCATGGTCAGGGTTTGAACTGTGAAGAAATGTCGACTGATCCTGTCTACAGAGAATAAACAGAAAAATATTATTTAGAAGAACCCTAACTTCTGTTTGTCCTTATTTATCATCAGGGTGAATTCCCTGACTTGTAAAACAACCAAAAGGTGTATATTGAAATGCTCTGCTCCTTTCTGCAAGGTTTCCTTTCGCAGAGGAAACCAAACCTTGAGGAGCACACTGCCTTTTGACTTATCTGTACATGGTGCCCCCACTTGACATCAAGGTTCCTGCTGTCTGGTCTGGGAAGAAGACAAGAGCAGAAAGAGAGAGAGAAGGGGTGGTAGGGAGAGAGAGAGGAAGAGAGAGAAGGGGTGGTAGGGAGAGAGAGAGGAAGAGAGAGAAGGGGTGGTAGGGAGAGAGAGAGGAAGGGGTGGTAGGGAGAGAGAGAGGAAGGGGTGGTAGGGAGAGAGAGAGGAAGGGGTGGTAGGGAGAGAGGAAGAGAGAGAAGGGGTGGTAGGGAGAGAGAGAGGAAGAGAGAGAAGAGGTGGTAGGGAGAGAGAGAGGAAGAGAGAGAAGGGGTGGTAGGGAGAGAGAGAGGAAGAGAGAGAAGGGGTGGTAGGGAGAGAGAGAGGAAGAGAGTTAGAGAGATGGAGGGGGCCCTGGTTCCTGGCTGTGAGTGCTGATAACTTCTGGAGAGGATAAGCCTTGTGTCTCTGTTCTGTGTGATAATAAAGCAGCTGCTAGCGGGTCTGGAGAGAGAGACACCCTTTCCTAACCTTCAGAGGAACGTTCACACACTCACATGTTATGGCAAGCCCCCTCTGAGGGCTTTTGTGTGTGTGTGTGTGTGTGTGTTTAAAGTTGGTGTGGGCGCCTTGTCCATCAGACTGTTTTCAGGTCTGTAATTTAGAGGCCCCTTGCCTTGTGTACCTTGTGATCTTAGCAGATTTTTTTTTTGCTCAGCGCTCATGTCTGACCTGGTAGCCTGTAAATGACTGTTTCTCAACCCTGGTGTTGGGGACTCGCTGTCCTGTATGTTCTGGATGTCTCCCTCTTCCAACACACCTGAATTCAATTAAATGTGTTTTTATTTTATTTATTAGTTTATTTTACAGGGACAATGCAGTTAAACATAGCTACAGAGCAAAGTTTGCAGCTGATGTGATGCACATAGAGTTTCTAGCAAGAGCTAATTTTCAACTCCCATCCCTGGATGAGCCTTTCTACAATATCACGTAATAAAAACAATATACAATTTAAAAAATACAGTATAAAAAAATACACATTCAGAACACACGCATTCTAGGAACTAATTTGAAGGGTACACAATGCAATTGTACTAATTGAAAACTCATTCACGCTCAGACATTTACATGGGTACAGTTTTGGTTTGCTTTCAGCCATGCCTTAACCCTTGTGTTCTCCTCGGGTCGTTCTGACCCATCAGTCATTGTGACCCACCGTCGTATTGCGACAACTTTACCGCATACAAAAACAAAGTGAAGCATTTTCTTTTAACCGTCGGGCTGTCTCAGACCCCCCACATTGCGAAGGTTAAAAGAAAAGTATTTTTATTTGTTTTTGTATTGGGTAAAATTGGGTAAACACAATGATGGTTCGTTATGAACCTTTGGGTCATGTGACCCGAAGGCAGCACGAGGGTTAAGCCTAAAGGTGAACATTTTAAACTCAGAAATGATCTTAATCTCTGTGGGCAGTGAGTTCCACAGTTTACAAGCCCAGCCCTGTAAGAAAAGGCTGATGTACCAAAAGATGTCCTGCACTGTGGGATTTTACAATTTTGGTTTAGGGAGCCCCTTGTCACTCTACCGCTATTTAGTCTCTGAATAAATGTACTCAGGGGTTCAGGAGCCAACTTATTGGTACACTTAAATAACAATTTGAGAAAACCTATTGTCATCAAGCTTTGCAGAAGCCTGACAACAACCCGTGCATTTGAATCAGGTGTGCTGGAAGAGGGGAACATCTGAAACAGCAGGGTTGGGAAACGCTGCTGTAGATGACAAGTAGCTTAGAAAGATGGTTGAAGACGGTCTCTCTCTCCATGCCCCTCCTCCTCCCTCTCTCTAAGGAGTTGAGGGGGTTGTCCAATTGCCAGCAGCTGTTGCTCATTTCACAATGGTTCCGCCCATGTTGTTACGGGGTGGAGAGTAGGACTGCACTCTGTTGAAGAACACCGCTTTTAACTTAGAGGCTCGGAAGAACGCTGCTGGGTCGATGTGGAGGAAAGAATATTCAGACAGGGTGAGGAATTTCAACTTCTCTCTTTTCTGTGTTGAGAAAACTTTCTGTTCGAAGGAAGGCAGGAGGGAGAGAGTAACTGTTTGCTGTGGGAGTGAAAGAGAGTGGGAGAGAGAGAGAGAGACAGAGAGAGAGAGACAGAGAGAGAGAAACAGAGAGAGAGAGAGAGAGAGACAGAGAGAGAGAAACAGAGAGAGAGAGAGAGAGAGACAGAGAGAGAGACAGAGAGAGAGAGACAGAGAGAGAGAGAGACAGAGAGAGAGAAACAGAGAGAGAGAAACAGAGAGAGAGAGAGAGACAGAGAGAGAGAAACAGAGAGAGAGAGAGAGAGACAGAGAGAGAGAGACAGAGAGAGAGAAACAGAGAGAGAGAGAGACAGAGAGAGAGACAGAGAGAGAGAGACAGAGAGAGAGAGACAGTCAGAGAGGAAACTTAGTCACGCTCAACTGTTACATGGGGTGAACTTATAACTTAACAAATACATTAAGTTAAGTTTTATTTTAGATGGTAGCCTACCATCAAAAACAACAATATATTCAAATGTTATCGTGTGTGTATATATATATATATATATATGAGTCAAAAAAAGGTATCCAGGATGTTGTTTTTCATGACATGTGGCTTGGTTGTGTCAATTTCTGTGTCATACAAACTGCCAATTAACCCTCGTGCTGCCTTCGGGTCACATGACCCAAAGGTTCATAACGAACCATCGTTGTGTTTACCCAATTTTACCCAATACAAAAACAAATAAAAATAATTTTCTTTTAACCTTCGCAATGTGGGGGGTCTGAGACAGCCCAACGGTTAAAAGAAAATGCTTCACTTTGTTTTTGTATGCGGTAAAGTTGTCGCAATACGACGGTGGGTCACAATGACTGATGGGTCAGAACGACCCGAAGATAACACAAGGGTTAATGCATAGAATCCAACGATGGTGAACCATAAAGCCATAAACACAAAGCCATAAACACTATCTCTTTTCCCTCCCCTCTCTTTCTCTCCCCTCTCTTTCTCTATCGCAGACTCGCAAGAACAGTTATTTGCCGTCCACATACCCTCGAAAACTCCAGCAGTGTAAAGTCAAAAGTTTTTTCTGCTGACTAACGAACAGTTCGCTCCTCCACACCGCTTTTCTCTCGCTCTCTGTAAAACAACAAACCACATCCTGAGAAGGACTGTCGGTGTCTCCCCCCGCTCTCCCCCCGCACCCCTTCGCCTCCTCATGCCCCACTGGGGGGAGCGTAGGGCAGGGAGCAAGAAAGCAGTCTGCCGTTCAGAAACAGGCCGGCCATGACCCGCACGGGCTTCAAGCAGAGGTTGCTCATCTGCTTCCTGGTGGTCAGCTCCATGCTGGGCCTCTACACTCTGTGTGTGAGCCTGGAGATCCAAGTGCCCTGGCACGTGATGGCTCTGGCACCCTTCCCAGGCACCCGCCGCGTTGAAGAGCCGAGAAGGTACGCGATCGTCCTCTCTTTGAATGGGTCTGTGTGTTGTCTGATGTTCTTTTAGACGGATCGTGTCGACGTACGGTAACGATGTTCGGTCAGTTGTGTGTTTCACCCGTAGTCACAAGCCAGTCCCTCGTTGCATCGATGGAGAATACTGTTGGACCTCACATCACTCTTATGAATTAATACAATTTGTGACGTTTCTGAAAAGCCTAAAAATGTTCGAAATTCAAATGACCACCATAACTCTAAATCAAACAAATTCCGAAACACAAACTATGTAAATTGTTTAAAGGCCAGTAGAAAAGTATAACAGTGATGTAGGCCTATTTAAGTGTAGTAACAATCAGGGGCGATTCTATGATCAGAACTTTAGGAGTGCTCAACCCCCAATGAGAATGTGACATGAATACAGTGCCTTGCAAAAGTGCTAAACCCCCTTGCTATAAATCCTTAATTTCACTGGATAACAATTAATACATTTATTTATTATTATGCAAAATATTGAATGAATGAAAAAACTAAGGATATCCCTTTCTTCATGAACTACCAGCGTCAAATGATAATGAACAATAATAATTTTTAATTATTATTATTTTTAGGGGTGCTCAGATGAAATTTAGGGGTGCTTGAGCACTCCTAAAAAGGGTCTAAAATCGCCAATGGTAACAAAATCTGGTTTGTGACCTAGTATGACCTGGTTGAATCCGCAATCAATCCCTAAGTATTATTACAATTTTTTTTCTTGTCAGCCTGCTTGTTTTTCCAAACGACTAGTCATAAAACAGGATCTGGTTACACGCTCTGAGATCATGGCGGGATTTGGAGGGTCTTTCGGTTTCATTTTTTTCCTCCTGGAAGTCATGTCATTGTGGTTTTCCACAAAGGATCCACACATTGCCCTAATGAGAAAAGCCCCTGGAGGTAATTCACCGGAGGTGGTCTGTCACACATGTGAAATGTAAACCTTGTTGTTTTGGGCAATCCTACAACTTTAAAAGCTAGCTATCCCGATAAGATGCATTGAGATTGAGAGGCTGGAGAAATGTCATGTGGTCATCTCTCAATGGTCTGATTCAGAGTCTAAATGCCTGTTTCAAACTTGGATGGGTTGGTTCAGACTCTCGTTTACAACTAGCATAGTCTGACTGTGGGTTTATCCGAGAAGAGCTTTAATCTAAATGCCACGGTCTTTAAATAACCCCTGTATCCCTGCAACATCTGTGTATTTTGCGTGGGAGTCTTGCTGTTCCTTTTCCTTCACTCTACAGCTTTCTGTACTAGAAGAATAGATGGGGTGGGTGCTGTTTTTACTCTATGGAGTAGAAGAAGTTTTCTTCTAGTGGTTTTGTCTTGGACTATATTTGAGACCTGAACTCCTCACCCTGAATTCAACAAGCTCTTGGTGCAACAAATTCCCCTGGGGGCAATAAAGGTTTTCATTCAGAATAAAGAGTTATGTTGGTTTTGGAAGAGATCAACTACAATAGGTAGAGTTTAATTACATTTCAGAGATGATCATGTCTAAGTCAAACCTAGATACTAGAAGCCAAACGGAACATGTCATTTGTTTTGTACAGATTATGGTTCATGGGGGGAAATCAAGGCATTTATTGTCATCTTTTTACCAGCCATTTTTACAAAAGCACAGGTGACTGCTATGACACAGTTTGGGACACGAAAAGCTTAAACTCGCCTGTTTGTGGCTTTGATGCTACCCCTTCACCAGTGTCTGACTTGAACCATCAGAACTAGTCATTTTCTGCAGTGAAGTGGTTAAGAAAGTGCATTTTTGTTCAATGACACCATGTCTGTCTGCCAAGGGCCTTCCCTTTACATTCTGCCCTTCTTACACCTCCCCCCCTCACTTTCCTCTCCTGACAGCAACTCTAGCCAAGTGACCATGAGTTTGCCTCACTCCACCCATGTCTTGAAGCTGTCAACTGAATCTGACCACCAGCATTCAAGTAGCGGGGTGATTACAACCCTAAAGGCCCAGCCCACTCATGGAGCTCTACCACGCCAGGAGGACTACACTACCAGTAGCCGCAGTCCGAGCCCTCAGCTCACCGCGCGGAGGCCTCAGCTCTCCGCGAGGAGGCCTGAGGTCACCACGAGAAGGCCTCAGCTCACTGTCAAGGATCCTCCTTTCATCGGCGACAGCTACGCCAGGGAAGACGCCCCACCGCAAACGGTGAGTTCCGTTTCAGGAGGGTCTCATGGTTTCTCAGGTCTGTTTCGTCATTGCATTTTGTAGTGTCATCACATGCTCTACTGGGGGGGAGAGAGAGGGGGGGGTTTGAATAGGGGGAGGTGGGGCCTTACTGTGATGCATTTGCATATAGTCGTTAGATGAGTAAACTTCTTAGGAGTATGGATTATGGATGGATTATTATGGATTTAAACAGCATGCCAGTCCACAAACGGTTCAGTCGATCTTTCCACACATTCCAAAATCAACCAAGAAGTTGACTCACCAGAAGTTGATTGACTTTAATTGCTTGTGTTGCACATTGCCTAATGCATTGTGGTCAAAAAGATAACCCACAGAGATGTTGCTCAAGTCTGTCTGAACATTTCACAGCACTTGAACTGAATTATCAAACTGTTTTCCCAAAACGGTAATCTAACTGAACTATTTTCTCTGTCAAATTTACATTTTCTCCACCCTCTGTTATACTGTTCTGAGATAGAAGCTTAGTTTCCCAGCTTAGTCATTGCTTAGTTTCTGTTGCTGTCAGCTGGTTACAATCTTCTCCTCTGAGGGGAGGGTTCATGTACTACTACCCTTATGTCTCTGTATAATTAACCCAAAAGAAGATGGAAAAACATGATAACATCTTCCTGCTGAACAGAATTCTGTAAAGGCAGTGTATGTGTTCATCGCTGTAGAATGAATGTTTACCCCTGCGAAATCCCTACATGTATGAATGTGCATTAATGTTGGTAATGAATGTTGGTGGTGGTCGGAGGGGCCGTAGGCGCTGATTGGCAGCCACGCTTCTGTACCACCACCGGTTTGACTGTGTCTGAATGAATGCTGGAATCTGTAAAGCGACCTTGAGTACTCTGAGTAGTAGAAAGTGCTATATAAGATCAATGATATATACTATTATTACTATAATAGTAATAATAAAAAAATATTTAACCTTCGGGATGATTGTGTGAAGTCACCTGCTGTATGTCCTACAGGAGTGTGCAGACGGTGTCCGTAGCAGGGTGTCTCAGACTGAGTTTGGGGAGAGGTTCCTGGTCAACATCCCTGTGCTTCAGTGGGCCAAGCACGCCACCCAGGAAGAGTACGAGCGCCTTCGACAGTACCCCGGGACCCACGGATGGAAAGGACTCGACTTCCAGAGTAATTCATCATTTGCGTTTCCCATTTAGTGATTTGCGTGATTCGACGTGATTTCACTTTAAGCGATTCGAAAATCATGCTTAAGCCCCAAATGGGTTATTCAGAAATTCATCTTGAAATGTAAACCGACCCTAAACTGCGAGGTCTGTTCCCTCAGCCGTCCTGGCCTCCCTGTCGGCCCTCAACACTGAGGCAAACCGTCAGATGTTAGATGACTGGGCACGCAGGGCAAATGGATCGAGCTGCATTCGGTGTGCGGTGGTGGGTAATGGTGGGATACTGAACGGTTCAAACAGAGGACGGGAGATCGACCAGCATGATTACGTCTTCAGGTATTCCTTGGCCTCCGCAAGCGCTCCCTCCAGCAGAATCACCGGAAGTTTACTAACACATATTTAATGAATAAATATTCCTATCATAAAAAGTTTTACATTTCCACCATTGAGAAAAATGTAAATGGCCAAGTTTACATTTTCTGTCATACTGTAATTATACACCGCTCAAAGCTCCTGACTGGTTGTTGTGGTTACTAGAGGGGCTAATGGCCTGTGTGTGTGTATATTGAATTCCAGGACCAACGGGGCTATCACCAAGGGCTTTGAAAAGGATGTGGGTACGCGTACCTCCCACTACACCTTCTCCACCAACACGATGCGTAACTCAATGGCCAGCTATGGAGGTCAGGGCTACCATGGCCCCCCACAGTCTGAGGTGAGATCACACACATTTACATTTAGCACACGCTCTTATCCAGAGCGTAAGTACAGGGACATTCCCCCCGAGGCAAGTAGGGTGCCTTGTCCAAGGACACAAGGTCATTTTTCACGGCCGGGAATCGATCCGGCAACCTTCTGATTAATAGCCCGATTCCCTAACCGCTCAGCCATCTGACCACCTTTCTGGTTTTGCATAGACTTGTCATTGCGGTTCTCCTCTGTTTCACAGGAAACACGCTATGTTTTTTTGCCTGATCACGACCGTGACTACCTGCTGCTGAAGGCTGCTGCCATGAACACCACAGTGGAGCGAGGGCCCGAGAAGAACAGGAAGTGAGCCACACTTCCTGTTTCATAGCTTTAGGTCACGTACAGCACTGCAGATCCAAGAGGCCGCAGGTTCAAATCTCCCTCTGTGTGTCACTTTAGATGAAACCATCTGCTCAATGAATTTATAATAATAATAATAATAATTTATTATTATTACAATTTTATTTTTGTATTATATTTTTATTTCATTTTTTTATGTAATCGTTGTTGATGAAACTCACAATAATTTAGCTGGTCCATACATAATTCTCACTCCTTTCTTTCTTTCTTTCTTTTTTTAATTTATCAGGGCGTCCGTTTACTTTGGGAAGAACGTTTCAGTTCACAACATCAAGATGTACCATCCTGATTTTGTCCGTTACATCAGAAACAGGTGAGCATAAGGGAGGAGGATGAGTTGTCATGACTAGGGATGCGTATTGATAAGTTTTTAACGATTCCGACTCCTTATCAATTCCTGCTTATCGATTCGATTCCTTATCGATTCTCTTATCGATTCTCCCCTCTACAGCCAACTAGGTCTGTGCGTCCGGCACCCCCCCCCCCACACACACACACACACACACACACTCGTTTTAAACGAATTTCTCGAACTGGCTTTGACTGGCTCTGAAATGAGCTAATACCTACCACCTCTAGGCCTCTTCAGGCCTCTGTTTTCAAAACAAAATCTAGTCGGAGATAGAAACTTTCAGTTTCCTTGTGTTCAAGCTTCTATTACTCAACACCAGTAGGACTTACAGGGGTCCTAACAACAGGGGAAATAACTTCAGTGTCACCTTTCAAAAGAGACCATTTACATGCATGTACTCCAAATGGTTCAACAACAGCTTTCAATGTACTTTGGGTATGTTGTTTAGGCGTTTTCAGGCACATTTAACAGGACTATTAAAAGGTTAAACAATTAAAATGCTACGTTTAATAATGGATTAAAAATCGATATGCTCAGTTTAATAATGGGACACGCGAACGTTTGCTGATAACACACGCCGCCCCGATAACGTGAAATGATCAATAAGATCAATACTAATGGGAGACGAATGCCGGAGCTAAAATGTATGCTTCAAACGACGGGACAGAAGATGATTAGATCGACTACACACAATAAAGGCTAATAAATTGCTTCACACAGTAACAAGTGGTTGTGATCACTTTTGAGCAGTTTAGCTCTACCTTAGATAGTTAGAGATGAAGCGCGAACGTTAGCTGCGCTGCTGCATGCATCGAACACATGACGTTCCAGTAACTTTATTCCATGCTGTGTGTTCGAATGCTTCTTCATATTTGTAGTATTTCCTCCCTTCGACGAAATAGACTTTTTACACGCGTTACAAGTGGCGTTGTTGTCATTTTGTCGTGTGAAATACAACCAAACTTTAGAACGCTTCTTCCTAGTTGCCATGTTTGCTGCAGTCTGTCTGAATAAACTATAAAAGTTCGCGCATGCGCAACGGCACAGAGAATCGTTAACAGAATCGTTACGGAATTTTGCTAACGATTCCAAGGAATCTATTCACTGGGATACCCTTCTCGATACCCATCCCTAGTCATGACAACTGGCGCATAACTGAAATGATGCTTATTGGGTGGAAACTGTGGCAGCAGTGTTATCACAACAGAAGTGTCAAAGCCAGTTTAACAGCTTCCTGAGGATGTATATGTTTCATGACACACAAAAAAAGTGTTTGTTTGCCTCAACGTGCAGTTGGGAGGGTATATCTGATAACTTGTCAGGCGCACAGAACACAAGGTCAGACTGGGCACTGAACTTCTTGGGACAAGACAACACAAGCAGCCTGGCATAACATAACATATAAGTACTAAGAACATAGTACTATGTACTATGATAAGCTAGAATAGAAATTAAATAATAAACCTCCTAAATATACAAAATAGTATGCAATATACAATATACTAATACACAATGACCTATACTATATATACCTTATAGACCTAACTAACCTAAGACAAGACCTATACTAACCTAAGACAAGTGGGGTAAGTTAGTGCAATAATGAACTGAAAGTGACCAGTAAGAAATGTATCAATGTCCATTTAGAAGCCTGATG
This sequence comes from Osmerus eperlanus, assembly GCF_963692335.1. Taxonomy (NCBI): domain Eukaryota; kingdom Metazoa; phylum Chordata; class Actinopteri; order Osmeriformes; family Osmeridae; genus Osmerus; species Osmerus eperlanus. The sequence continues at coordinate 17,001,506 of NC_085029.1, forward strand.
ACCCTGTGTCTTCTTTTATGGTATAGGTTCCTACGATCCCATACCCTGACAACCAAATACAAGGATATTTACCGTCCATCAACAGGAGCTGTGATGCTGCTGGCTGCCATGCACACTTGTGACAAGGTAAACACCATTATCATCTTACAGCACAAGAGAAGGCATTGTTGAGGTTTACATTTGGGTGGAGAAGAATATGAGGTTAAAGTTATTTGTATTTTACCAAGATAAGAAATGATGAAATCGAACAATGAATACAATACACAATGGTGTCTCAATATAGATCGGCGATACCAGTCAATGTTACCAGAAGACAAAGGCCTTTGTGAGAATAATCTTGACAGAAATCTGAGAGGGTGTTCTGCCCAGTTCAATTCTGCCTTACCTGTGCAGGGCACACAGGTCTTGTGCCCCTTCCTTCCTGACAGAGAGGTGTTTGGGGTCAGACCTAAAGGTCAGATGATGTCCCAGGGGCAAAAGGATGCATCCTCCACCAGAATGTCTGTTTATGTAACAGAGACATAGAACATGTGATACATGTTTTTTTATTGTTGGCAGGTGAGCGCATACGGATTCATGACCCCCGACTACAGCAAGTACTCAGACCACTACTTTAACAGACAGTTTCAGCCTGTGGGGTTCTACATCAACCACGATCTGAGGATGGAGATGAATCTCTGGCAGCAGCTCCACAAGGCAGGACTAATCCAGCTCTACATGAGGCCTTGAAGGCCACAGCCTGGGGCTTGCCTGAAGACGCTACCCCTGAGGGGAAGGGGGAAGGCAGGCCTACCGAGCAGGCTGACAGGAACCCATACCCCTCCCCCCTCCCCCCTCCCCCCTCCCCCCTGTTCAGGAAGATATATTTACTTACTGTTGCTAAGCAGATGCAACGCTGACCTGTCTTGTACCTTCCTAAGCGGACAGCTCCAAAATAGCTGCAAGGTTTGTAATGTCAGTTCCTCAGCACATTTCGTTTGTGGTTTACCAGTTCATCACCAGGCTAATCTGGTAGCCCACCCGGTCCAGGAAACTTTATTTGTGTTGAAAAGGAAAAGGCAGTCCCTTCCTGTAAAACGCCCTCCTTGCCCTAATTGATTTGAGAACTACCAGCAGCAGTCATGGTCTATTGGTCTGGATATTCAGTAAGATGTACGTTTCACTGTTGCAACTCAAGCATTTGACCAAAATGAGTACATATCTGCCATCTAACCGTGAAAAGAATGTTGCTCCAACTTTAGGTTTGTGCCTTAATGTGAAGTTCTTTGTTGTGGAGGGAATCGGGGTGTTGGGTGTGTGTGTGTACTTTGCTGCCATAGCTACAATGGTCTCTATGGTGTGTGTGTGAGGACTTATCACCAGGACTTCTCTGAGGCCGGATATTTAAAGGTTGTCAAGAATCCTTGTTTCTTTTGTAAATCAGGATGAACCCGAGGTCTGGGAATAGTAGTCACGTGACCACTTTGATTATTTACTGTTAGGATCCTGGAATCACGTATGTTGATTTAATGTGTGTCAGAGAATAGGAGCCTGTCAAAACAGTGTGTGTGTGTGTGTGTGTGTGTGTGTGTGTGTGTGTGTGTGTGAAAGCATGGTAGACACCAAAGAAAAGTATAGCATCAGGGAAGAAGCTTTTATTAAAATACTTCATCATTTCTGATTTTCTTTTTCTTCTGCACTTTAATGAGACACTTTCTTTACAGATGAAGCCCAGTACGTTTTGTTTTGTGTCAATGCAAAATGTCCAATAGCAATGTGAATTCACACTGAATGATGGAGTTATGGGATCGATCTCTTTGTGCAATTTCTAAAATGATTGTTTTCACGCAACACAGCTATAATAAATCTGTGAAATGGCAAAGTAAAATCACTATGGAATAATGTGGCTCGGATTTAACATTCTGTCCTGAAAACTGATGACTTTCACATTCCATTGTCAACATTGTGTTTTGCTAATGTGTTGCGGATGGCTGTGGGTGCAGTTGTGACTCAGTCTAGTACCTAGGTGAGAATGTAGAGGAAAATAGCAGGCACATGTCAGAACTGCTCGCCTCTAGAGAACAATGTCACCAATTCAGATAAGAAAAGCCTTGCTCGCTTTCTCGGAGGGAGGGGTGTGGGGGGGAGGAAAGGGTGTGGGGGGAGGGAGGGGTGTGGGGGGGGGGAGGGGAATGAGTAATGTCTCTTCAGACTTCACGTCAACCATAAACATCTGCAGATGTGATGGTTGTGAGGGTAGTCTGTCACTTCTTAGGTTTCTTCTCCTGTTTAACCATTTCTGAGAACTCTGCCAGGGAGGGAAAGATGGAGAGAATAAGGAACTGTGCCAGGGAGGGAGAGATGGAGGGACAAAGAGGCATGTCACAGTGGTCAGGCCTGCGTTCGCTATCACGACCTGGGGGTGGCGTGCGGAATGTGTTCCTGTTACATTTTACATTTAGTCATTTAGCAGACGCTCTTATCCAGAGCGACTTACAGTAAGTACAGGGACATTCCCCCTGAGGCAAGTAGGGTGAAGTGCCTTGCCCAAGGACACAACGTCATTTGGCACGGCCAGGAATCAAACTGGCAACCTTCAGATTACTAGCCCGAATCCCTAACCGCTCAGCCACCTGACACCCCCAGTAGTTGACTGTTGACTGTCACAGTGTAGACCAGACAAGCATGTGACTGTACTTGTGATTGATCACACACTCAAATCGTTGTTGTTGAATGAATAATTTGAAACCTAGTGTTTCGCATATCCTGTTGTAATTTCCTGTCATTGTAAAGTGCTGTTTCACAATGGCAAATATTTGTTGAATATAGTCAGATAAGGCCTGGCACACTGGGCATTCATAGTTAATCCATAAATGATAAAATATCAATGTTGTAGACAATGGTCAATGAAGCGGGGTAATGTATTTTATGTTAAGGCTGCAATTAGTAACATGTAGCCTACTAAATTCAAATATTAGAAACAGCTCCCCTAATTCCTGTCTGAACTCCTTTGTTTTCCTGAAGTTGGAGTTTGACAGTGATTTCACAAAATAAGACACACCCCGCTAAAGGCGATTGGCTGGAACACGATCGCTGGAACTTAATTGACTGGGAAGTAGCGACATGCTCCAAAAAATATAAATGTAGGCCTACCTTCCAACGACATTGTGTTGCTAAACAACTCTGAGGGCCTCATTAGCTCACATCAGCATGTTGGTAGTGGACAAACCTTTTGTTTTTGACTTTTACAGAAAAAAATAAAACTTCCTATTGTACCTTTTTAAGAATCACTGTTCCATGTGAATGTTAATGTTTACTGACCCCTAGTGGCCATGTTTGGTTTCTACAAGCTTCGGACACAACGTTTACCTTTGAAGTTAATGCGTCCGTCACCATCCGTGTCGGCTGTCTGAATTAAGGCCTCCGCCACCTCGTCAGACAGGGGCACTACAGGAGCTGAACTGGGCACAACCGACAGAATGTACCTGCACACATCGAGAAAAAATCATCGTGATTGTAAAGTACTCATAGAAACTTACAGATTCGTTTTTTTTTGCTATCGGTTATTTAGACGCACTTGATTTCGTTCCACTCGATGTAGCCGCTGCCGTCTTTGTCCAGCTTCTGAAAGGCTTTCTTGGTCAACTCCTCTTGTTATTCTGAAGTTTTGAACTGCCTCATGTACTCTAGAAACTTGCTGTAATTGAAGTTGCCTGCAGAGAAAGAGGCCGTCAGTTTCTCTCACACTGTTACCCTGCTAGGCTAGCCTCGCTACCCTGCTACGCTAGCCCGGGGGGGGGGGGGGGGGGACTGCATCACTGGTGGGGAACAACAGGCTACTATCTATTCGTTTCCTCCTGCCTCACCCTGCCTCCCTCCTCACCCTTCAGTCTCATCTCCCGGGGGAGGCGTTCCAGGTCGTGGTCGCTGAGGGATGCACCCATGGCCAGAGCTACCTTCTTCACTTGGTGGCTGAAGTCGTCCGCCATGCTGTCTCTGTGAGGCTACACAAGGCACACACGCCACAACTGTTACCATGGAGATCTTGGGTTGGGTTCAAGACTGAGACGGACATGTTTGGTTTGACTTCAGACCCGGAAACAGATGCATCTCTGGGACTCCTGGACAGTTTTCCTTCTTCAGGTTGGAAGAAGGAAATATTTAGACCTGGTGCCTGGACACCTCTTGACTTGCCCCAGAGGGTGTTCCACAAGAACTGAGGCATGAGCCAGAGGGGGGAGAGGGGGGAGGTTATAAGAGGAGGACACTTCCCTGTGTGCTTCCTAATGAAGCATGAAGTCCCTCGTCACTTATGCTTCTCCAGATTGTTGTTGTGAATGTATTTTAAGTCTAAGGCTGGAAGCTTTGCTCTTTCAACGAGTCTGTTGTTATAGCAGCAGTCTGACTAGAGTGATATTTGACATCAGGTCTGGTTATTAGTTCCCTTAGTCCCTCCAGAGTCTAGTCATAGATCTTGTGTGTGATTCTTTTTAGGTGGTAGTGGAAAGGGTCTGATCTCAGCGGACCAGCATCATTCTGTGTGTGTGTGTGTGTGTGTGTGTGTCAGTCTACTGCTGGACACACAGGGTGCGGCACAGCAGAAAGAGTTGAATCGAGCTTTACACTGTAACACACATCAAGTTTCGGGCTTTCTGGGAGAGTTTCATCATTGCTTTTCTCACTTGAACATTTGCACTTCAAGCACCTTCTCAACAAGAGGATCTGTTTTCCCTGCAGGCACATCCAGACCAGAGTTAGAACCCAGATGAAAATACCTTCCCGTTCTTCTTTGCCTTTTTAACGATGAAACCACTGACACATCTGGTACTATGTATTTCATGTTTACACACAATATAAACAGCTCCACAAGCAACAGGCTACCAGAATGCAAAACGAGTCCAGTATTGATCCTGATACACGTTGACAAACATTTACCAAGGGCCAGTCCGTAGGCCTTCTACAACAAGGACATGTTTCTAGATCTCTGAGCCCCAAAGTCTAGCTCGTTACACAGCCTCCTGCTCGTTACACAGCCTCCTGCTCGCTACACAGCCTCCTGCTCGCTACACAGCCTCCTGCTCGCTACACAGCCTCCTGCTCGCTACACAGCCTCCTGCTCGTTACACAGCCTCCTGCTCGCTACACAGCCTCCTGCTCGTTACACAGCCTCCTGCTCGTTACACAGCCTCCTGCTCGCTACACAGCCTCCTGCTCGCTACACAGCCTCCTGCTCGTTACACAGCCTCCTGCTCGCTACACAGCCTCCTGCTCGCTACACAGCCTCCTGCTCGTTACACAGCCTCCTGCTCGTTACACAGCCTCCTGCTCGCTACACAGCCTCCTGCTCGCTACACAGCCTCCTGCTCGTTACACAGCCTCCTGCTCGTTACACAGCCTCCTGCTCGTTACACAGCCTCCTGCTCGTTACACAGCCTCCTGCTCGTTACACAGCCTCCTGCTCGCTACACAGCCTCCTGCTCGCTACACAGCCTCCTGCTCGTTACACAGCCTCCTGCTCGCTACACAGCCTCCTGCTCGCTACACAGCCTCCTGCTCGTTACACAGCCTCCTGCTCGCTACACAGCCTCCTGCTCGCTACACAGCCTCCTGCTCGCTACACAGCCTCCTGCTCGTTCCCCACTCTGGATCCCTCCAGTTTTACTCACCAGCTCTGTCGCATTGGCTGAATCACACACACACACTAGTCCCCAGTCAAGATCACACACACTCTAGACTGGGTTCCTGGTAAGACTACCCTCGCCCTTCCTGTGGAGCCTCATATATATATATATATATAGGAAGGATGATGGAGGGAAACACTTCCAGTTCTTGTTGTTGCACCTGTCTCTCTCTTCCCCCCCTCTCTCTCCTCTCTTCTCCCTCCCCCTCTCTTCTCCTCCCCCCTCTCTCTTCTCCTTCTCTCTCTTCCCCCCTCTCTTTTCTCTCTCCCCCCTCTCTCTTCTCCCTCCCCCTCTCTTCTCCTCCCCCCTCTCTCTTCCCCCCTCTCTTTTCTCTCTCCCCCCTCTCTCTTCCCCCCTCTCTTTTCTCTCTCTTCCCCCCCTCTCTCTCTCCTCCATCTCTCTCTTCCCCCCCCTCTCTCTCTCTTCTCCCTCTCTCTTCCCCCCCTCTCTCTCTCCTCCCTCTCTCTCTTCCCCCCCCTCTCTCTCTTCCCCCCCTCTCTCTCTCCTCCCTCTCTCTCTTCCCCCCCCTCTCTCTCTCTCCTCCCTCTCTCTCTCCCCCCCCCCCTCTCTCTCTCCTCCCTCTCTCTCTTCCCCCCCCCCCTCTCTCCCTCCTCTCTCTCTGTATCTCCCTATGGAGTCCGTCTCCATCAGAGCTTGGGCTCCTTGTCTCCTGGACAGGCCTCACACATGCCCAGCCAGACTGGCAGTGCACCCGGTTCCCACTGCGGGTTGAACAGGAGGGCAAGATCGTCCTGTTATCCACACAGACTATGGGGACAGCATGTGTGACTGCTCAGTTCTGGACAGCGTCTTAAAACCATCAGTTAAACCTCCTCGAGGAGACGGTTCTCTTCTGATGTATTGTCGTGCGTGTCTTTGAACAAGTAGTATGGAGAGGAGAATCAATCAAAATACACGCGGCCCTTTTCAAATTTGAAGACACTTGTTGGATTCTGTACACTTGGAGATGCCCTTCTGAGGATAATAAGGCCGGGTACAGCAGCACAGACACATTCACAGACACTGCATATTACGGCGTCCCCACAATAAAGGTGGTTAAGCAGTGCGTGTTATTCGCCATGATCACAAACCTCATTGTGCTCCTGATGTTGATCAGTTTGGACCAGGGCCTTAGCACATCTTATAGGGGACACCATACCATAGAGTCGATTCCCTGCTTCTGTGTGCAGAGCCAAAAGCAGCCAATGAAATTAGCCCTGTCTGTCACCCAGTCTACGAGAGGTAGTTAACGAAAGGGAAGACTATTTGTACAGTTTGGTAGAGAGCAGTTTGTAGCGCTTGCACATGCGACCGTAGCTTGTGGATGTGCAACACCCTCAAACGCGAGGAAAAAGTTCCAGACGTGTGTTTCCACATGTTACTGAAGTTGATCGGGCCGTGTTCTTCGGGCCGTGTTCTTGGACCCCTGTCGTGTTCTCCCCTCGCTGGGTATCGATCCGGCCCATCTTAGATCAGACCCTGTCTCCCCTGTAGACGCCACGCTGTGTTCAGAACACATCCAGACAGGCCCTGCAGTTCTGCCACAGCTGGACCACGGCCTCACTCCAGGAGAGGAGTATTTTGGTACACAGAACACCCCCCCCCCCCCTTCCCCCACGCGCCACACACACACACGACTCTTCCCCTCTAACTGTGCTCAGGATCGCTGACAGGGAACCTTCAGAAGAGCTACTGTGCATATGTCTTACACAATGGTCTATCCATTTTAAGGCGATGAATAAAACATTTTTGTATTTTAACTAATGAGTTTAAACACACTGAAGGTGGCTTTTGTGTAGTGATGTGGTAGCCTATCATTGAGAGGTTTTATGGCTTTGATGTAGCCTAAGTATTTAAGTTATACAGGGGAAAGAAGTGTTAAAAAGCTGTTTAAAAAGCTGTTGTGTAGGGGAAGGAAAGACGTTAGCTGACGAGACCGTCCAGAGTGATGATTGGAATGGGATAGTGCAGTATTTACTGGAGCTTAAACGCTTTATTTTAAAACGCTTAATATCGATCCTAAATTCAATACGCTAATTTCATGCGACCAAAACTGTGCGACTGCTTCAGTTCAGATGGGGTTGTTAATAGGCGAACACAAATGTAATAGGCTACTTTATTTGAACGTCTATTAGGCCAAAATAGACTTTTTGACTTATCAACTTCACCAAAATGTACTTAAAGGACCTTAACTAGCCTAGGGGAGTGGTTGGGGCATTGGAGCCGTCACATTTCAGAGCCACATTAGTGAGGGCTTAACACACCAGAGTCGTGTTGACAACCTCCTAATGACTTGTGAATGCACGCGGCTCAATTGGTGTTAATGAGTGCGGTTAGCATGACAGACACGCTGAGCGAACCGGTTATGAGCTTTTAATTCTTCATTGTGTAGGTCAGATAATTCAGGCTGACTCTTGACTTTCAAACTAAGTTAGCCTACTTGTTATGCTTAAGCCGATGTAGTTAAATTACCGATGTGCTCCAGCCGCCTCCAGGTTAGGTAAAAAAAAATAATCAAAATTAGTTTCGCCTAGCCTAAACATATTCATCCAATTCTGAATTAGGGTACAGTCTCATAAGATTGCTATGCTACGCTTTTCCCAGAGTTGTTGCAACATTTTTGCAAATCCATTTAGAAATGTTTCTGGTGTGCTCGATAAAATAAGTTTTACCGTAGCATCACGGCAAGAATTTCCATTAAAACTTGTAGGAATAGAAGAACCAATCACCAGTGGAAGCTTGATTGAGCAGGCCCTACATCTAGGTAGGAAATGTTGGGTAAGTAAAGTGAGTTACATTTTAGTCATTTAGCAGACGCTCTTATCCAGAGCGACTTACAGTAAGTACAGGGACATTCCCCCGAGGTAAGTAGGGTGAAGTGCCTTGCCCAATGACGCAACGTAGCCAGGAATCGAACCGGCAACCTTCTGATTAATAGCCTGATTCCCTAACCGCTCAGCCATCTGATGAGACATGAGACACCAAGAGGAGCACATCTTCTGGTCTCTTGGAAGACCGTCACCATATAAATTACTCAGGTAAAGCACATCCACATGGACCCTGTTGAAACAGCAGGCATGTCCTGTAGTCTGGGTTTACACGGCTATACTGGATCTGTTGCTTCAACCTTGTTTGCCTCCGTCATGCAGTTTGTTGAGTCTGTGAGCTAATAGGTTTCACATCTCTGTTGTCAGACTGTCTGTACATTCCTGGATATCACACACACACGGTTGGACTGCCTAATTACTCTATTCTTTCATTGTTGGCTCACATGGAATTATCTTAAATTAGAGTTCCCCACTGGAGTCTCGTGGACATTCAGGGGATTGGCAGGGGTCTTCCTCCTCCAGGACTACTGATAAAACTCCTAAGCGCACCAGAGACACGTGAATTAAAATGCAGGTGATCTCTCTTAGTAATGTGGTTGTAGCAGGTTCAGGTTTCAGTTACAGTGTATACTGTATATTCAGCTTTGATATGATCATAATATTGGTGTTGGACGATACACTATTATATCATCTTATACCATAAACATAGGGTGTGTTGTGTACTATCAGTTTACCGGTAATGCAAGCTGTAGTATAAAGTGAACATTGGATCATACAATTTAAGATTTCATTCCCATTAAATCCAGGCTCCATGGTTCTTGAAGGCTGGTGGAGAGATGGAGTGGATGCAGGCCTGGAGACCATCTGGCTGGGGTGAGGAATGAGGGCCCCAGTGGTGAAACCAGAGCACGGTACTCCCCAGTAAACACCAGCTGCAGCTGCCCAGGTGCAGAATGACGAGGCCCCGGTGGGGACTGTTACAACTGGGCTCAGAGCCTGCCCCAGGCCCCCTTCCTTCCTCCATCACCCCCACGGGACAGCACTGGAGACTGGGCTGGGAGGACAGGAGAGGAAAGGGAGGAGGAGGAGAAGGGTGGGTCTGGTGCTTGAATTCCTAAACACTGATCCCTCATTTATTCTCAGAGCAGTGGGATGTCAGATTCCTGTATTCATACGCACAAACGTGAGTGTGTCCGCTTAGTTAGGCACGTCTAAATGCAGGGAGAGATGCGTTTAATCACATGACCTGGACAGACAACCCCTTTGGTTAGCTTCTCACCTCGGAAAACAGCCGCTTTTCTCTGCCCACTGTTTCCAGGGCAACAACACATCCGCCGCTAGGTCTCAGAATGGTAAAGCAATAGACAGCACGAACGAATCACTACAAGTTGGATATTCACCTCAGCGAAACCGAGCACAGAATTTAGGCACCTTTGTGGAAGGTGTTGCTCTATTAGACTCACGTCTCCATGGTTACAGACTGACAGAAATAGAGCCAAAAAGATGGATACAAAAAATAAAATAATAAAAAAAACAACTGTGATATTCAGTGGAAAACAGGAGGACAGAAAATAGAGAGATACTGGGAAGGGACCAAACATCTGTATATTGTGTATTGACCCTGTTCATGACAAGCAGAAACGTATACGGATATATGGACACACTGCAGCTAAATCATATATATGCATGAGAGTCTTTTTGGAGCACCTAGTTCACAAAGACTCTAGCAGACTATGATGTCTTCACATCATGTCTGAGCGGTTATGTAACCACCCCACAGCTCCTTAACTGGAGGAGAGGGATTCAGGACAGGATGTGGGGGGGAGGGGGGGGCAACAAAGAGGACATTTCATGGACAACAGATGCTCTTTGACAGCCCAGTGACATTTTGATCCTTTGCCTTTTTGCATTGAGAGTGGCAGGCAGTGCGACACGCAAGGAAGCCAGGATTCTGATCCTCCGAGAGAGAGGGGGAGAGAGGGGGAGAGAGAGGAGGGGGAGAGAGAGAGGGGGGAGAGAGAGGAGGGGGAGAGAGAGAGAAAGAGAGGGGGAGAGAGAGAGAGGGGGAGAGGGGCAGGAAGCAGGGGGGGTGAAAGAGAGAAAATAATGTGAGGGGGGGAGGGGGGTCTGGTTCAACACGTCTAAACAGTAGATTAAGCGGATATAAAGTCCTGGATTGTGCCTTTATGGTGTTACATCACTATCACTGCTCGTGTTCCTCTTGTGTGCTATATCCTCCTCCTCCCCCTGAGCTGAAGCTGAATGAGATGTGAGGAGTGCAGACCTCCTGGAGGTGCTACAGTTGTACTCGGGAACATTTTTGCGCATGAAATCCACAATGCTGTCTGTGTCTGCTTAGAACAATGTAACATCCTATGTTTTGTATTCATGAAGTGTCGTGGCCAGACTTGACAGAAAACGTTGAATAATTGTCGTCTTTGTGTGTTGTCTTTGGAGTACATGTTGACTGCATATTGCATGTTGTGGCGGTGACTTATTACTGTACAACACATTTAGGTATAAATTGGATAAGATTAAAATCGTCATCGGAAAAGTGGTCTTGCGCTGTGCGTTTTCCCCTCCCCCCTAATACTCAGCGCAAACCGCTGTCAGAAATTCCATTTGGAACATTATCGAGCAAGATGGCGCTCTGACTGTCAGGGCGCGGACAGCTCCCGCAACACCAGGGACATCTCTGTGAGAAACTACAATAATTGAAATACATTTGGCTACACGAAACTGAAGTGCGTTTGTACTGCATATTTGACAGTCAACGGACATCGCACTCGGAAGAGTTCACCTGTCAGTGGGATGCCCGTGCCCCGGAACTCTCATCGGTTTGGTGCAGAGACTGAATGGGAGCGATTTAAATACTGTGGTGTTTCAAGTTGATTGCTACGGCGCTTACAGGTTCCACTGCAGCCTCAGTGTCTGCACATCACCTACAGTCGGACTCGATTAGGACACAAGTGAGATTTCAGTTTGTGTTGCCTGCAAAATCCAATGCAGCACGGCGTAAAATGAAGCGGTCGTCATATCTCTCAACAGCTGTTTCTCAGTCAGAGGGTTTCATTTTTAACAAACATGAGGGCAGCGCTTTGAGATGCTTCGTAGATTACGACTTTAATTTCTGTCATTAAAGACTGCAGTACATATCTGCTACATCAGCATCCCTATGGCCGAGATGATGTCTGCGTTACTTGTGACCATCATGTCTTCATCTCTCCTCTGCACCGGCTTTGCTCTCAGCTCTCGTTTCGACTCAGGTCAGTTGAATGGAAATGGAACCGTTCCAGCCTCCTGGAGGTTGTGTTCATTAATGGCCATATGTGGGTCTTCAAAGACTTCCATCATTCACGCTTTTCCCCCCCGTTATTTGTGTTGTACGGACACCGTTATTTGTGTTGTACGGACACCGTTATTTGTGTGTGATTTAATCACATAAAAACAATGAGACATAGAACTACAGACTACCTGTAGGTTGTATTTTTTATTTTGTGTAAGTTTAAGGAACATGTAAGTGCCCATAATTGCATTGTTCGTGTTGGTCAAACCACAAGGCCGGGTAGGTAATGCAAGGAGATAAAGGTGAAAGGTGAGGGGGCATTCTGGAAGAAGCTTTCTTAATTGAAGCAAGAGATACTGTGGTGTCATCTAATGGATTTAGAGAGGGGGAAAGGAGCAAGAAGATCAAGGGAATGAATGAAGGGGACTTGTATATTATTAGTCCTAATTGTTTGAATGAAATCCCTTTAAAAAAATACATATATATTTATACATATATATATGTGCGATTTCTCCCAGTCAAAGGGAAGGGGGGGGGGTTGTCAAGCCACTGTGATTTCACGTCAGTTTATCAGAGCTCCCAGAATTCCATCTGCTCGTCATTCAAGTGGTTCCTATGGTGACCAGGAGAGCTTGTTAGTGGCCTTCCCATTTTAGAGTCAGATTCGTTTCAGCAGCCACCTCCCATCATCCCACAGTCTCTGCCTCCCAGCAGGCAGCCCTCAGCCTGCCTTCACCGACTCGCTGCTGCCATGTCGGCTGTTTGGCAGGGAGGTGCTGGTTAGGGTACTTGGTGGTAGATGCATTGCGGTATCTCGGTCTTCTTCCGCTGACTTGATAAACGCATGACTGTTTCATGACACATTACGCATCTCTGTAGCCTGTATCAACGTGTGCTAACAGCATCTCGCTCCCGGTCTGTTCGCCTGCCTGTCTCTGCGTTCTGCAACGTGTTGTTGTTAGAATGGCCTGGGCTACCCAGTCACCATGGAGCAGGAGCGTGTCTAGTTTACAATTCATGTTTAGATAACAAGATGCACCATTTGATTTAACTCCGAGCTGCCTGTGGTCCTGTCACGCATAAGGAAAGCAGGAAAGAGAACCAGATACATGTAAAGAGGAAGGGGTTGGGGATGGATGGATAGGTGTAGAGAGCAGAGGAGGGAGGGAGGTAGAGATGGGGGGGAGCAAGAGAGAGGGGGGGAGGGGTACTGGCCAGGGAGAGGGAGATGAAGATAGAGAGATGGGTAGGGAAGGAAGGAGTAGGAGATGGAGGGGAGGGCTGAAGGGAGGAACGGTAGGAGGGGTGTATGTGTGTGTGTGTGGGCGGGCAGGGGGGGGCTGTGTGTTGTGAAGTTGTGAGTGCAGCATTGAGGGTGCTGGGTGACATCATGGCTGGATGGGGATGGAGGGGCAGGGCTGTTACTGGCATCCTTGGCTTGGTGCCCAGGCCCCAGGTTATCCATTTCACTTTTGTCAGTGTGGCGGCTGCACAGAAAGCACACAGCGGAGACTGAAGCAGCAGCAGCAGCACTGCCCATGTTGCAGCCTGCCTCCCCCACACACACCCCTCTCTGAGCTGGCTGGAACTGGAGATCCAGGGCCCAGGACTGGAGGGCAGGGGCAGGCCCTGCCGGAGCTCCAGGTGAGCCTGGGAGGGTTGGGAGATGGGTGGCCTGGGAGGGTTGGGAGATGGGCGGCCTGGGAGGGTTGGGAGATGGGCAGCCTGGGAGGGTTGGGAGATGGGCGGCCTGGGAGGGTTGGGAGATGGGCGGCCTGGGAGGGTTGGGAGATGGGCAGCCTGGGAGGGTTGGGAGATGGGCGGCCTGGGAGGGTTGGGAGATGGGCGGCCTGGGAGGGTTGGGAGATGGGCAGCCTGGGAGGGTTGGGAGATGGGCGGCCTGGTTAAAGCTTGAGGTCGCAGGCCAGGAAAGGAGGAGGTTTCTGGGAGCTGGTAGATCAGGTCTCTTTCTTTGGGGGAAGTGTTTCCAGGGGATGTGGGGATGGTTGTTGACACTTGCCTGTAACCTTGGTGGGGAAGGGGAGGGAAGACGAGTAGCTGCCACACGGAGCTAAAAAGTTATGGTATATTAAATAACGTTGCATCAGGCTGAACAAGAATGCTGAAAAGATTATGGTGTAAAGAATGTATTGGGTTGTTTGTGAAAGCTGCTATGGATTGGGTCTAAAACAGGATTCCTTGTACAATTCTGTATCATTTTCCAAATAATTTTCCAGAATGATCGAGTTCAGATCACACACAAAGACACTTGTCTTGCACACACACTCTGATGTTGCAGCTTCTAATGTAGGCAGTCCCGTGCTACAGGATGTAACGGGGTAGCTGAGTAAGTTCGTGTTTTTGTGCGTAACCTCTTACTGTCAGCTCTGCTTACTGTGGAACATATGGCCCTGAAGCTCTGATATTCTCTGTTGAACATCCCAAAGTGTAGCGAGTGATGCTGGAGCACTAGCGCTTCAGACTGATAATGGCCCTAGACCTCTGTGGGAGGCTGTGTGTGTGTGTGTGTGTGTGTGTGTGTGTGTGTGAGAGAGAGAGAGAGAGAGTCGCTGTAAACTGGAGAGAAAAGAGGATAAGGTTGATTTTCGATTTTCGAATGGCTTGACAGACCACAAAGGAAACAAGATTCACCGCACCAGCTCTATTTTCTTGCTTTGTCTCTTGAAGTTGGCCTGTGTTTGTGCGCATCATGTTTGAACCTGAGAATGAATGATTTTACTCTCCTACGAGGGAGATTATCGAAGATTAGGATCTCTGCGAGTCAGATTTGAATGGGAACGGGCTATTTTTGTTTAGCGTTTTTTAGAAAAACAGATTAGAGAAAAAACTGTGTGCGTGTCTAGTGGGAAGAAACCTGCCAATGGATCGGTGAAAATAGGACAGTCTTTTTCTATTGTTGACATACACACACACACACACGCACACACACATACATACCCCCCCCACCCCCCCCACACACACACACATACATACATACATACACCCACATAGGAGACTAAGACTCTGGCACATTCTCTCTCTAAATTGGCCAACTATCTTATTTATTGCCCTGCATTTGTTAAAGCCCTGCCAGCCAAACTGATGTAGCAATGACTTTACAAAATGCGTATATATATATATATATATATCTAAGTGTTCCTTTTGCAACCGCTCCCCTTTTACCCCTTTAACGTTTATACAGTAAAAGCAGTATTCAACGCCAATGAACCAAATATTACATTCCCTTTACATCAGTCTGTTTACTATATACAGTCTATTTAAAGTACAACCAGAATTGAGCAAATATACAGTGCATACGTAATTGACTGTGAGACAATCCACAATAAGAATACATCTCAGTATCAACCTTGTGAGCTGGAATCGCTGTTGTGTTTAATCTCTTAATCTTTATCGATTGTCTGTGCTGATAACATTAGCCGCCATACTGATAGGCAGGTCTGCTCTGGAGGCCCTGAATCTTGTTTACCAGCATTCTGCAGCTGGCGGGATCCCAGCCTCTTCTAATGGAGGTAGACAGGAGTCACCTGGTTAGAGCCCACAGCCTGTCCTCCGTACAACATCCTCCTGGCCGGCTTCCGAAACGGTATGCTTAGCCAGCAAGCTACATCCATATGCCTACTGTGATGCCATAGCTGACTAGCTGTACGACTAGTATGATGTCAAAAATGATAAGCTTTATGGCTAGTATGATGTCATAGGACTAGCTGAATAGCTAGTATTATGTCAAAAATGATTAGCTTCATGGCTAGTATGATGTCATAGGACTATCTGAATAGCTAGTATTATGTCATAGCTGATTAGCTGTGTGGCTAGGATGATGTCATAGCTGACTGGCTGTGTGGCTAGTATGATGTCATAGCTGACTAGCTGTGCGGCTAGTATGATGCTATAGCTGAAGAGAGAAGAGAGGAGAGAAGGATATTCCTGGCTAGGATAGAGAAGCAGGGCACTGGTCTAATCCAATCAGCATCTCCTGTGTCGGAGTTGGTATTTCAGCACCATGGACAGTTCCTACTGCGAGAACATTAAAGGCAGGGTAGGCAATGTTGTTGAGAAGCACTTTTTGTCACATTTGCTGTAATAATCTTCACATCCTGATAGCAACCAACACATCTAAAGGTTTGTTTGCAGTAAACACGTCCAATCATTAAGGCACTTATGATTGGATTTGACTTGGACTTAATGCAATGATTGGACGGGCTGCTTGTCTGTCTATCTACCTCCCGGCAGTAGTCAAGCAGCGCGTTTGTGTGTTTTCGGGGAGTGGCTTTCAAGACAGGGGGGTGGGGATAGTTTGGTCTGAATCCTTTTCAAACTATCCTACCAACCTTTTAAGGAGTGAGTTATTTTTCCAAAACGGAAGCTAGCTAGTTTTAGTTAGCTTCCGTTACCTAGCAACCTAGCATAATACTCGTAGCAATGCTACTACCTGCTAGTGTTACTTGTTAGCCTCCTAATTGTAAATTTTGAAGCCATACTATAGCGTTTGTCATATAGTTTTTGTCTATCGGAAAATAGTCGGTTGGAATGTTCAGAATCACACATGTGTGACGCTACTCCTTAACGGGTTAAAGGAGAACAGATATTGCAGACCTGGTGAGCCAGAGTGTGTCTGGACACCCAGAGATGCCCTCTTCTCAGCTGCTCCTTGTTAGCTTCTATCAAACAACATCCTGCAAGAACACCATAAGTCGCATTCCCACGACAAGCTACATTACCTTCCTTCGATATGGAACAATCTGGCTCCTCAGATGAAACACAATACGGAAATGCGAGCCATTATTTTTGGCTGTCGGCGCAATCGCAGATGTGCTGTGGGAATAATTGAATTTCCTGGTCCATTTGGGTGTCCTACCCAGGTCATTAATGATATATTGATTTGTAACGGAGCCCTGGTCCCTGAGAGGGAGCGGGAATGGACTTCCAGTCAGTCATGATCCACAGTTCTAGTTGTAGCGTGGAGACTAGAGTCTGATAAACTGGACTCTTTCAGTCAAGTGGACAGATGAGAACAGGAGGCTGATAGACTGACCGGCATCTACAGATGAAGATCAGTTTCCCCTTATCCTGTCTCTCTCTGTGTCTCTGTCTCCGTCTTTCTCTCTCTATCTCTCTGTCTGTGTCTCTCTCTGTCTCTCTTTCTGATCTAACTATCAATTTATCAGTCAGACAGGCAGACTGTCTCCCCCCCCCCCCAGCTACAGAGGAGCCCATTAAGAGAAGAGCTGACAGAGAACAAACTCACTGTGGTCCATGCTCTCCCCACTGAATGTGAAACATGATTTGGATGTGATCCTGAGCCCTGTCCAAATGTGCTCTCTGGCAGGAGCCCGTCCGTGAGTGGGCGGTGAAACCAGCCGTGGGCGGCCTGTGGGGTTCGCTTGTTGATCCGTTACTGAGGTGACGAGGTGTGAGACCGAGACGCCGTCCCAGACAGATGCTCCTCAAACTGTGACCACGGCAACGCAGAGGTCCCTGTCTCTTGGCATCACCGTCCCCATTCATAATAAATCCTTACGCCAGTTCCGAGATTCTGATTGGCTGTTCATGGGCATGGCTGTCTTAAAGTGCTCCTCCTCTTTCTATACATCAGCACACGTGTGTGATGCACATGGGAGCATGTGTTTTCTATTTCAAGGTGTGTGTGTGTGTTATTATGGTAGTGATCAGGGATTTTAGTACGTGTGTGTCTTCGTGTGTGTCTGTGTGTGTGTCTGTGTGTGTGTCCGTGTGTGTGTCTGTGTGTGTGTCCGTGTCTGTGTGTGTGTGGGAGCTTAGCTTTTGCTCTACTTTTTGGTTTGAGGGCCTCGTTTCATCTCGGTCACAGATTACTTCATCCAATATTTAGCACAGTTTTATCACCCGCCCAGATCCAGTTCCCTGATCACTGCCAGTAGGCTCCCTCGCAGCATGAGCCGGACAGCACACACACACACACACACACACACACACACACACCACACACACAGACACACCACAC
The DNA here is from genome assembly GCF_963692335.1 of Osmerus eperlanus. Classification (NCBI taxonomy): domain Eukaryota; kingdom Metazoa; phylum Chordata; class Actinopteri; order Osmeriformes; family Osmeridae; genus Osmerus; species Osmerus eperlanus. The sequence goes on from NC_085029.1 coordinate 17,019,281, forward strand.
ACACACACACACACACACACCACACATAAGAAAGGCCACTTGTTTCAAGCAAATGCATTGGCTTCACTTCCGCACCACAACACAAAACGCACACACAAAACATCCACGCAGAGGCACTCGTTCAGTCCTTCAGCAGGGGGCCCACGCGTCGCAGCAGAGCTCGATGGCACGGTTACGTAAAGCAGCCTGCTCTCCTGTACAGCAGAAGCCCTCTGAAGCAGCCTTGCACCACCCTCTGAAGCGAACAGCCTCGGGGCGCCATCTCTTCCTAACGGCAGTCCGAATACATTACCACTGTGACCTTCAAGCCATTTGCATGGGCCGTGCTTTCAAACCAAGAGTCGTCCGATGAAACCCGGCGTCGCCATGGCAACCGCGCTGGGGGAAACCCGGCGGCTGGTTGGTGCTCCGCCTCCGTGATGGGCTTGAGCACAGTGGACGTCCCGATACCCAACGGTTCCTGGGGAACTGGGGCGGAGGGGGGCGGAGGGGGGCGGAGGTGGGGCGGAGGGGGGCGGAGGGAGAGAGAGGGGAGAGATGGAGAAAGAGAGAGAGAGAGAGAGGGAGAGAGAGGGAGAGAGAGAGAGGAGAGAGAGAGGGAGAGAGAGATGGAGAAAGAGAGAGAGAGAGAGGAGAGAGAGGGAGAGAGAGAGAGGGAGAGAGAGGGAGAGAGAGAGGGAGAGAGAGATGGAGAAAGAGAGAGAGAGAGAGAGAGAGAGAGAGAGAGAGAGAGAGAGAGAGAGAGAGAGAGAGAGAGAGAGAGAGAGAGAGAGGGAGAGAGAGGGAGAGAGAGAGAGATGGAGAGAGAGAGGGAGAGAGGGAGATGGAGAAAGATGGAGAGAGAGGGAGAGAGAGGGAGAGAGAGATAGAGAAACGGGGAAAAGAGTGTTTGTGTGTGTGCATTGAAGCGTGCACCACATGTGCATAGTATAAACGTTATGTGTGTACACATTATGTGTGCATTCATGTGTGTGTACATGTGCATGCAGGTGTGCGGGAATGTGCCCTGTGTGTGTGTGTGTGTGGCGGTGGTTATGTAACAGGGCTGCTGAGGAGGCTGTGATGTCACAGACGTGCAGGGACAGCCTGTGGGGAGGCTGACCAGGAAGAGGGAATTCTTTCTGCTCCAATGGCCTCTCAAGACACAGCTGCAGGAAGAGAGAGGAGATGGAGAGGGAGAGGGAGGGAAAAAAGGAGAGAGGGAGGGGGAGGGAACAAGAAAGAGCAAGACAATGAGGGAGAGGAAGAAGGAGAGAGAGAGAGAGAGAGGAAGAGGGAGGGTGATAGGGATAGGCAGAGAGAAAGAACAAGACAATGAGAGAGCAGGAGAAGGAAAAGAAAAGGAGAGAGAGAGAGACATTTAGCAGACACTCTTATCCAGAGAGAGAGAGAGAGACGTATGGAGGAGGACTTGCCACCACGCTAATGTACAACACGATACGTGACTCACAGTGATTCATCAACAAATAGTAAGACCAGCGGCGGCCCAGATACACTCGAATGCTTAAAAGCTTCAACGCTTAGAGAACCTTTCTCTGTGTGTGTGTGTGTGTGTGTGTGCGTGTGTGTCTGCACGTCTGTACAGACATTTAACAGGAATCGACAGGGCTAATTGTACTTCACCACAGAATGGGGCTTTTTTGTCGTCATGTTTTATTTGGCTTGGCAGAGCATGACCACACGGAAGCGCTACACTCTCTTAGGTCCTCTGCTGTCACCGTCAATGAGCCACATGGGATTGTGTCTCCACATCCTGTGCCACTGGGAATTAGTGTATTCATCTCTCAAAGGTGCAAGAATATCTTGTAGTGAACAGGATAAAGTTGATTCAAGGATTACGGCAAAGTTCCACCTTTGCTGACGTTGTCCCCTTTGCAAACATGACATTGTCATAGTGTGACCTTAAACACTGTTAATAAAACACCAAGTGTCAGCTGTTGTTAGGGCACACACACACACACACAGCACAATATCCCAGTCCATAAGTCAGCCAGTACTCTCAGACCTCTGACTTGATGAAAAGGAAGTTTCCAGACTAGCTGACGGCCAGCCAGGCTGCGTGTTGAAGATTATGCTGAAGTCGTTTGTCTCCAACAGTCAACACGATTATGCATGTTCTGCTGTCAGGAGCTATGGTAGCGTCCTGCCTGCCAGTGTTAAGGGGCCATGATAGGATGTCTGTGTACAGCTGATGGTATCAGTGCTGTCGATTACAGCCGGGCTCTGGGCCCTGGCTGGAGTGCCCTGCTGGGGGGCGCTAGAGAGGCCTTTGAGGGCACACCGGTGGTGTAAGCAGGCCTAGCGTGTTCCAGTGCCTCACAAGGGCAGAGAGAGCTCAGCGATCGCCCCCAGGTGAGGCAGACAAGCTCAGATAAATCAAGCCCACAGTTGGAGTCAGAGTCAAGGGTTAGGAGGGGTGGGAGGGGTGTGGAGGGGTGTGGAGGGTGTGGAGAGGTAGGGAGGGGTGGGAGGGGTGTGGAGGGTGTGGAGGGGGTAGGGAGGGGTGGGAGGGGTGTGGAGGGGTGGGGAGGGGTTGTGGAGGGGGTGGGGAGGGGTGTGGAGGGTGTGGAGGGTGTGGAGAGGTAGGGAGGGGTGGGAGGGGGGGAGGGGTAGGGAGGGGTGGGAGGGGTGTGGAGGGTGTGAGAGGTAGGGAGGGGTGGGAGGGGTGTGGAGGGTGTGGAGGGGTAGGGAGGGGTGGGGAGGGGTGGGGAGGGGTGTGGAGGGGTGTGTGAGGGGTGTGGAGGGGTGTGGATGAATGTTGGAATGGAAGGCAGCCATCTTGTTAGCAGGGCCTGTTGTACTCTGGCAGGGTGGCAGGGTGGCAGGGTCTGTGTGTTGGGGCTACTGTGTGCACCGCAGGGGACATGTTTGAGGACACGGGTGGGGGGAACAGGATTGGGAGAAGGAGTCACCATGGAAACCAACAGTGTGAGGCAGATTTCCGCTGGCTATGGTTTGGCTCGTCACCTTTGGAGTCACATTACTACCAAGCGATCGTTGCAGTCGATCACCTGATATCTCTTTGTGCCGAAACGTAAAAAGATTTTAGACTAGTATGAAACCAGTCTGTGCACACACACACACATGCATACACACACTACGCACAAACACACACACGCCTTGGTGGAATGTCTGTGATTTTAGAAGCAGTGAAAAGCCCAGTGTATTATGAACTATCTAGCTACGTCAGCATTGTGTGCACTGCAGACCGCTACTAGATTGGTGC
>NC_085029.1:17022706-17027706 GCF_963692335.1 Osmerus eperlanus
GCTCTCCTCTTCATTAGGACAGGAGTCGATGACATTGATCGCCCTGAGCTAAACAACGGCACACAACCAAGGGAATGGGGCCTTGCGTGTGTTTGAACGTGTACGGGGGTTTATCTATATTTAAGTGACTGCTTATTGAACTCGGTTTTTTAGCGTGTTCGCCCTGTGTGTGTATACGGTGACGTGTGTGTGTTGACGTGTGTGTGTTGGCGTGTGTGTATCTGTTTCCATCTATTTATTGATTTATTGCTGACCCACACAGTTGGTGATAGATTAGATTGAAAGATTGTTCTTTAGCTAGTGTGACAAGTGTCGTGTCACTTGTGTGACAAGTGTCGTGTCACTTGTGTGTGGCCCACACAACCGGCACACACACACCTGCATAACACATCACTGAGCTCTACCACCCAGTACCTCCTCCCTCTCCATACCATAGGACTTACGGTATCTTAGCCTCTCTAGAGAAACTGCCTGTAGAGAGCTCAGGTGCAGGATCATATCATAACCCCTCTCCCTCATTATACCTGCTAGCCTGCTGGCCTCACGTACAGCTCAGGGGAACAGTGTCTGGTTCAACAGCCCGTCATGAGAGCTGCATTAGCTAATCTCTGGGACTTTATTTTAATTTCGTAGCTGCTGGGATCCAAGTGTGCCAGTCAAATATTAATGCAAAACTGTGTTCACCAGCCGCCCGACCCCCAGTCCCCCCCAGGCCCCCCCCAGTCCCCCCCAGGCCCCCCCCAGGCCCCCCAGGCCCCCCCAGTCCCCCCCAGGCCCCCCCCAGTCCCCCCCAGGCCCCCTCAGTCCCCCCCAGGCCCCCCCCCAGGCCCCCCAGGCCCCCCCAGTCCCCCCCAGGCCCCCCCCAGTCCCCCCCCAGGCCCCCTCAGTCCCCCCAAGCCCCCCCAGTCCCCCCCCAGGCCCCCCCAGGCCCCCCCAGTCCCCCCCAGGCCCCCCCAGACCACCAGCATCCACTGTGTGGTAATGGGACTAATTTCTAGGCTGAACGCTTCAAAATCTCAACAGAGTGCTTAAGAAGCCCAGCTCCTCATGGCGTTTGATTTTAAATGCCTCCTCACCAGCTAAATCTGGTTAAATCGAGGTCTTTGAAAAAGAGGTCTGAACAGCAATTTATTCCCCCCCCCCCCCCCCCCCCATACTGGAATATCGACTTGTTTAGTCCACCCATGCTCTCTCCAGTGCTGCCCCCCCCTGTGTGAGCGGTTGAGTTCCTCAGAGCTGCTGCTGTAGAGGAGAGGAGGCCAGCATTGATATGAGGTATAACGCAGACCAACACTGACTGCACCCTGGAACATGTATTGCGTTTGAAGATGACAAACCAAATCCACTGTTGCTGTGGATCACGTTCTTTCTTTTCTTTGTCTCTTTATACCCTGCTACCTCAAATGCACCTCTCTCTCTCTCTCTCTATCTCTCTCTATCTCTTTCTACCTCTCTCTCTCCCCTCTCTCTCCCTCTCTCCCTCTCTCCCTCTCTCCCTCTCTCTCTCTCTCTCTCTCTCTCTCTCTCTCTCTCTCTCTCTCTCTCTCTCTCCTCTCTCTCTCTCTCTCTCTCTCTCTCTCTCTCTCTCTCTCTCTCTCTCCCTGCCCAATTAGACTAAGAGCCTGATAAACACTCAAAGCCAATGGTGGTACCAGCTTCAGAGGATCAGCACAAACTGGGTGTATCTGTGGGGGGGGAGGGGGGGGTGATGGTTGGCATGGATCAACATGAGAGATTTACAGCTGAAGGGAATCCTGCATGACTGTCTGTCCAATCTGTTTCCGTGGTAACCAAGGGCTCTCAGGATGGATATGTAGCTGGATAAAAATACTTTTCACAGCTTAGTCCGAAAACAATGCCGAAATTAGAGATGATTACAAGATTGGACGCTTCGCAGTTCTCAGAGAGCAGACTGATAAGAAAAATGCTAATTTGGACAAAGAAACTCAGAGCATTCTATGCTTTGGGGCAGAATGAGATACAGAGTTAAACAGAAAGCCATGGAAATAAAATTCTCGAAGCCGGTAGAAAACCCCTCACAGCCGTGCGGTTTGTTTTAATAAAGGCTCTAGCGGGAAAGCAGTTGTGGGTCCAGAGTAAATAAACAACCAAGTCCTCTGATTAACATTTCAAAGTAATTACACTCGACGATCATTTCATAACAGTGTTGAATACGTTCACAGCAAATATGGACATCTATGCCGATGCTTTCAAATGTAAATAGGTTGCATATTAAACATTCTCTGTGGCGATCCTGTGGGGCATGTCAATCTTGTTCCAACAGCTGATTCATTGGAGCCATTTTAGACGTCTCTATTTTATATCAAAAGCATTTGGGAGTTTCACAGCGGTGTGTTGTAGCACGTGGTCGCAAAATCAGGGCCTTTGTTTTCAAAGTAGAGGTTGTACAGATTCATTGTGCTCGGCTCGTGATTCAGCGGTGCATATTTCGTTTGATTAGAGCAGTGCTCTCCATCCCAGGTCCTCAGGGCCCACTGTCCTGCATGTCTTAGATGTTCCCCTGCTCCAACACACTGTTGTCCAGCTCTGCAGAAGCCTGATTCATGTGAATCAGGTGTGTTGGAGCAGGAAACCCTGTAAGACATGCAGGGCAGTGGGCCCTGAGGAGCCGGGGTGAAGATCCATGGATTAGATCAGGGTTCTCCAATCCTGGTCCTCAGGGTCCACTGTCCTGCATGTTTTAGATGTTTCGCTGCTCCAGCACACCTGTTTCAAATGAATGGGTTGTTATCAAGCTCTGTGGAAGCCGGGTAATGACCATTCATTTGAATCAGGTGTGCTGGAGCAGGGAAACATCTAAAACATGCAGGACAGCGGCCCTGGAGGACCAGGGTTGGAGAACCCTGGATTAGAGGTTTGACTCCTAGTGACCCCGGCCATGTTCATGATCTTCGGCTCATCCGTCTAAAGACGAAGAACAACCAGGAAACACAAACTGTTGAAGTCCTGCAGAAACGTATCCAGGCTGCATGTGTGCGTGGCTGGTGAACTATAATGAATTTATTTTATGTGAAAAGCTGCTCCATGTGTATCACACTGGAACTGTGTGTGTGTGTGTTCCTCACCCTCCCACACTCACCCAGAATCCAGTCTGATGAACACGAGTGTTTTTATATAACACACTTTCCTCCGCTGCTATTTGTGTCTCTGGTAGTGCTGTCTCCCTGGGCTGCTGCTTGTGGAGGGGTGTGTAATGCCTGTTGTGTCCTGCAGATGGCGCCACACTGAGCGGGCTGTCCTGGTCGTCCTCCCTGACCGTGGTGGCCGTCTCCTTGTCTGGGATCTTCACCTTCGTCTTCCTCATGCTGGCCTGTGTCTGCTGCAAGAAGGGCCGCACAGGCTTCAAGGTGGGCCTCACACGTGCACACACACGTGCACACACACACACATGCACGTACACACACATCTGCACACGCACATACAGACCTGCACACACATGCACATACACGCATGTGCACACACTTAGACACATGCACACACACGTTATTTCCTAGCTCAAGTTCTCCAAGACTCCAAGTTCCACATATCTTCCAGTCTGACACACACACACACACACACACGCGCACGCACACACCATTTTAGATAAACACACACACACGCATGCTTCAGAGAAGATACCGTAAATCCACACACCCAAGGACACAAACATTCCTAAACATTTCCCTCTGAAGCCCTGGTCTCTAGTACAGAATGCACTCATGGTTAAACACACACACACACACTCCGTCAGGAGGGAGAGAGCGCTCTGCAGACGGCTGCTTCATTTAAAATGCTGTGGTTCTATTTCCCAACTGGGAAGGCTGGGAGGCTGGAGGAGAGGGTAGGTCTGGGTGCTGGGAGGCTGGGAGGAGAGGGTAGGTCTGGGTGCTGGGAGGCTGGGAGGAGAGGGTAGGTCTGGGCGCTGGGAGGCTGGGAGGAGAGGGTAGGTCTGGGCGCTGGGAGGCTGGGAGGAGAGGGTAGGTCTGGGCGCTGGGAGGCTGGGAGGAGAGGGTAGGTCTGGGTGCTGGGAGGCTGGGAGGAGAGGGTACGTCTGGGCGCTGGGAGGCTGTAACACGACGGAGCGATCTTGGGCCCGTCAGCAGCGCTGTGGCTGCCTCTCTGACCAGAACAGACAAATGGGTCAAGTCACCAGAATAAAGAGTACAGGCATCGGGGTAGTGTGTGTGTGTGTGTGTGCTTTTGGAGGTTTGCGTATGTTTGTTAGTGTTTAATCTAGACTCACCTTTAATGTAATAGTACACGCATTATCTTAAAACACTAGGAGTTAATAACGACTGCATAAGTAACTGTGCAGAAACTCATTACCCATCATGCAGTGCCAGGCGATGACTTCCTGTGCATTTGGCCTCATGTTTATATCTATGCCTCCGCATTTTAAGTCCACAACGTGTCATCCAGCACAGTGCCTCTCCCCTGGCCTGGTCATCCAGCACAGTGCCTCTCCCCTGGCCTGGTCATCCAGCACAGTGCCTCTCCCCTGGCCTGGTCATCCAGCACAGTGCCTCTCCCCTGGCCTGGTCATCCAGCACAGTGCCTCTCCCCTGGCCTGGTCATCCAGCACAGTGCCTCTCCCCTGGCCTGGTCATCCAGCACAGTGCCTCTCCCCTGGCCTGGTCATCCAGCACAGTGCCTCTCCCCTGGCCTGGTCATCCAGCACAGTGCCTCTCCCCTGGCCTGGTCATCCAGCACAGTGCCTCTCCCTGGCCTGGTCATCCAGCACAGTGCCTCTCCCCTGGCCTGGTCATCCAGCACAGTGCCTCTCCCCTGGCCTGGTCATCCAGCACAGTGCCTCTCCCCTGGCCTGGTCATCCAGCACAGTGCCTCTCCCCTGGCCTGGTCATCCAGCACAGTGCCTCTCCCCTGGCCTGGTCATCCAGCACAGTGCCTCTCCCCTGGCCTGGTCATCCAGCACAGTGCCTCTCCCCTGGCCTGGTCATCCAGCACAGTGCCTCTCCCCTGGCCTGGTCATCCAGCACAGT
>NC_085029.1:17032706-17035206 GCF_963692335.1 Osmerus eperlanus
ACTTGTGACCTGAGACTAATGATCTGTTTTATACACAGTCACACAGGTCATCACTGGGCCAATCTGCCTGACAGGTCACTCCCTTAGGAAGTGGATGTGAAAGTACTTCAAAGAGCTTGGCTCAGCATGGGGGGCGATCAGTGGGGTTGTTGATAGAGTGATAAAGAAATACATACTTTATTTTCCTTTTCCAAGGAAGTCTGTTGCCACAGTCTGTACAAAGCCTCACACAAACACACAGAAACAACAAACATTGAACGCAACATAGCTACATGACTCATATAGTATACCTGTAGCACCTTTCCATATGGTGGTTAGCGGGGTATTTTTACATTACATTTACATTTAGTCATTTAGCAGACGCTCTTATCCAGAGCGACTTACAGTAAGTACAGGGACATTCCCCCCGAGGCAAGTAGGGTGAAGTGCCTTGCCCAAGGACACAACGGCGGGGAATCGAACCGGCAACCTTCTGATTACTAGCCCGATTCCCTAACCGCGCAGCCACCTGACTCCCTGTTTTGCGGATGAGCGGGAGAGAGGGATAGGCTCCACAGTGCGATGATGTCAGATCTGTCCAGCGCCAGACCCACCCTCACACAGCTGGGAGGGGATGCAGGGGGAACAGAACTGGAGTCAGGTGGCTGAGCGGTTAGGGAATTGGGCTAGTAATCTGAAGGTTGCCTGTTCGATTCCTGGCCGTGTCAATTGACGTTGTGTCCTTGGGCAAGGCACTTCACCCTACTTGCCTCAGGGGGAATGTCCCTGTACTTACTGTAAGTCGCTCTGGATAAGAGCGTCTGCTAAATGACTAAATGTAAATGTATGCACACGCCCATTCATAACACCCACCCACTCATAACACACACACAGGCATGCACACATCTGCACATACATTTAAAGAGTTCATACCAGCTACACAATCACACATACAAGCACTTAGTATAATGGCACACTGCAGGCCTGTATACATTATCTACATGTCTCCAGAGCACCCTGGCTCCAAGGCCTTCCTTAATGTCTGGATTGGGTTACGCCCACCTGATGACTGGCCAATAACAGCCCAGCATAGATGGTGCAGACGAGAAATGTTGATGATGCTACGCCGTCTATTCACTGCAGCACTGAGTGATTTACAATCCTCGCCTGTCTAAAGATGTCCTGTCAGGTAGTCTCTGGCCTCCCTCTTCCTCGACCAGAGCTCCTAGACGTCCAGCGAGGGGTCTCTGTGTCCTCTCCTAGACATTCCCGAGGGTTAGAGAAGGCCAATCAGACTGGAGGAGTCATTGTTCCTGTTGTTGGGTTATCACCACTGCCCAGTCCACTACTGTGTCATGAGGCGTCACCGGATAGTAGCTCCAGTGTTTATGGCGCTCCACGTTCGTACCATGCAGTCCTGCCGGACGGACAATGGGAGCGATTCTCCCCAGGGCACGGCCCCTGCGTGAGCAGACCCACGCCATCGCTGGCCTCTGGGACACTACAGGGGCGTCCAAGATGGCCGACACACAGGGAAGGCCAGTGTGTGCCATTCCAGAGGAGTGTGGTGGGTGGGGGTTGGTGACAATGCCACAAAGCTCCATCTGTCTGCCTTTACTCCCTAGAATGGGAATGCCAGGGTCGAGGGAGGGAGGGGGGGTGAGGGAAGGACAGAGGGGTGAATGTTGCCGTCACTCCTGGTTTAGTTGGGTTCGGAGTTTGGAAGTCGATGGTGTCGTGCAGCCAGACAGAGCACAGAGAGACAACTACTGAGTCAGAAAGAGAGAGAGACAAAGAGAGAGAGACAGAGAGAGAGACACAGAGAACGAGACAGAGAGAGAAGAGAGACACAGAGAACGAGACAGAGAGAGAAGAGAGACACAGAGAACGAGACAGAGAGAGAAGAGAGACACAGAGAGAGGAGACAGACAGAGAAGAGAGATAGACAGGGAGAAGAGAGACAGAAAGAGAAATAGACAGAGAAGAAAGAGAGAGAGACAAAGAGAGAGGTGCAGGAGTCCGCTCCTGACAGGAGAGCACCCTGAGCCTGTGTGGGTCGGCGTCATGGCACTGGGCAACATCTACTGGCATGTTAGACTGTGTCAACCTGGAGTGGACTGACCTCCTTCAGAAGATGCTTGGACCTCTGATGGTAAACTCTGGGAGGATATGGATGGTTTCGAACACTTAAGGGGGAGTGCTTGTTAGGATATGACAGTCGAGGTTCTCTTTGGAATCACAGACTCTGCTGTCCACACCAGACTGGTGTGAGAGACTGTACTCAACTGTTTGGTGTCTTGTCTCCCCCAGTCCAGCTCCTGAGGTCCTCAGACCTGGGTCGACACAGCCTCCTGTACCTGAAAGAGATCGGCCACGGCTGGTTCGGGAAGGTAAGCCTGTGGTTTCTGCTTGGCGGGATCCTCAGTAGCTGTGCTGTGTCATGTCACTGTGCCTCCGAGCGACTGGGCCCTGGGCGGTGGATGAAACGCTCAGGCGTCGGGGCTCTGCGTGTGGGGCCCGC